>NW_010394841.1:408920-437808 GCF_000710305.1 Buceros rhinoceros silvestris
GGGGTTGCCCCAGTGAAGATCTCTGCGTATTTCCACACCACAAGCTCCTGGATCGTCCACCTATTACCCTGTGCTGCACATCGATGTCTATCCTGCAGCCCTTTCACACCCACCCTCATCTCACACCCCAGAGTCCTGGGACACAGCCCTGTATTAGGACCTTCTTCCCACAGCTACGCCCAGCACCCAGATCAGGCTGGCTGCATCAGCACCCCACCACAGCCTGACACCCAGCTGATGTACCGGGGGAGAAAAAGCACCATCATTAACCACGGCATCAACCCTGGAGAGCAGCCAGGCAGCTACCCCACATCGGAAGCAACTGAATAATAAACAACTAGCTGCTGGTCAAAGCAGAACATTTTTAGCTGTAAGGTTCAGCAATTTGAGTTCATATTAACCATTACCAGAACTATGCCAATGTGAGGCACCCACTGTCGCTTTCAAAAACGTCGACAAGAATGCCTTTAGGAAATAACACATTCTTATACATAGCAGGACGTACTTCTCCATCCCAACACTCTGCAATTAGCCCTGGACTATTGCCAGTCTACAGGACACCCTGCAGTAACACCCCAGGATCCAGCTGATCGCCTGGGCCAGCGCACATTAGCAACACAGCCACATGGAGAGAGCCTGTGGGTCTCGGAGCTCCTGTACCCACAGCTTGGGACAAGCAGGTATCTCCTCAGAAAATGCCCACCATCCACCTGTAACATCAATGAAGCTGTGTCGCGGGTATCTCAGCCCCGTGGGGCTCACCTGCACAGCTCGAGGGTAACCCTGCATCCCTGATGTTCTCAGAAACGTAATCAGTGAACTGACACATACTGCAAAGTGCAAAAATGACTCTGATAGCAACGTATAAAACCTTTTTCCTGCTAACAAATATAAGCTGAATAAATTGACCGCACAAAGAAATTACTGGCAAAAAAGGAAACTCCAGAAATCCAGTCCCCGCTTACATCACTCAAGAGGACTTCCTGCTCCATCATGACTCTAAGAACTAAGAAAAACCATTCACGTACAAAGACTGGCAAATTCACCGCTGTAAAGTATTTTCCTCCTCTTCATTTTTATTTTTAGTAGACTGTCCCTGTGACAGTCCAATATCCAACTGAATAAAGGAAGATTAGCCTTCTCTAGATCTGGTAACTTGTGAAAATAATGTGACTTCTCCAGTCTCAGGATCCTGGGTGCATGTAAAACCCTGCCTGTGCAGCCAGCTCCTGATCACTCGGAGACAATGCAGGGAGACACGTGGCCACCATGGGACAGCCACGTCAGAGGGGCACTTTGCAGACAGCAGCTGATGACACCATCAGCTCCTTTCAGGTTCTTCTAGTGCGAGTGTCTGCCGTCACAGCACTTCACCTGCCAACCCCCCGCTGCTGAGCAGGGTAACGCTTTGCCCACTTCGTTTCTTTCTGCTTGCTTTATCATGGTTTGCTGGAAGCTGTTACGGTCTCACCTGGCAGGAGCCGAATACCCCTATCAATCCCAGGGGTGCTGGAGCTGCGCGCGATCACAGGCCTCCTAGCAGCTTCCCTGCCACAAATGTCCTGCAAAACCTCCTACCTGAGGCAGTCCTGCATTTCCCACCCACGTGTTTTCTCCTGAACCCTCCAGACAGGACACGTTCAGACAGACTGGAAGGGCTCAGCAGCCTGGATGCTGGCAGCAGGCTGGGAACGTAAGCTCCAGGGCACTGTGTCAGGACTGCACAGACACCACTGATCTCTTCCCTTTTAGCTTGGTGGAAAGCTGAAGTTTTCAAAACCGATTCTCTTTAACCTCTGCAGAGAAGCAGAGATCTCAGGGATTTGAGCACGGGTCGTCTTAACGCTGCATTAGCGGATGAAGGAGCACGTTTGAGATTCTGATCAGCGAAGTGCGGCTCAGAGGAGCGGGTCAGAAAATGTCAAAGACAGATCAACACTGAAGAAGATGGTTGTGTTTCTCAGCAAGCTCCACTGCTAAAAATGCTCGGGAGTAGTGGCTGGGAGGAGGGAAAGTGTGTACGGTGACACGGAGGAAGGCAGAGAAAGCCTTAGCAAGCAAGAAGAGCATCCTGAGTCACTCTGCTGGGGAGGTGAGGCAGCTTTGCCAAGGAAAGGCTGACAGAGTAAGTCAGATGCCTGGAGTAATTCCACAATGCAAAAAAAAAAAAAAAGTCTTTTTTGCGTTTTTTTGGTTTGTGTTTTTTTTTTTTTAATAAAGTGTGGCTGCCCCTATTCATGCATACGAGCAAGGGGGTAAGCGTAGCCCGTGCCAGGCATCTGAATGAGCCACAACCACGAGCTTGTGCAGAGCAGCGCCCGATGAATCACCAGCACACGAGCCAGAGCACTCCATCCCCAGCTCCCACGGCTACCATGAGCATCGATCGAGCAAGCGTCGAGAGGAGCCGTGTGCTCGGTCCCAGCCCCGCCGCTGCAGCCACTGGGAGAGCGCTGAGCCCCGTCCCCGTGCCAGCCACGCCTCGCTGGGGCCGGGAAGTGTGACGGCTGTGAACACCCCCAAGATGAGCATTTTCAGATGAGAGAGAAGCTTGTTCTGCTGACTCATAGATGTGATTTTCATAAAGCAGCAGTGAATTTGCTGAACTCTGATTTTTACTTTGCCTGGGTCTCCATGGCTACTTTTTGCAGCTACAAGCCATCTAGGTCATTGATCCTTTTCTTTTTCTTCTTTTTCTTTTCTGCTATAAAACCTTCTATATTTCACTGAATCTTGTATTAGAAATGCAACAATGAAAATCTGATTTTTTTTTTAATTTATAGCAAAAGCACTACACTACACACCAAGGCCTTTGAAAACATGTCATAGTTTGCCTACCAGTGAATCTCAGCCTTTCTATTTTAACTGACAAAGTGCAAAGTGAATACAAAAACCTGAAAAAGAAAAACATTTTTTCCATCATTACTCAAGCACTAATAAAGCAGAACATTTCACAGGCCTCTGAGTCCTGGGGTACGGTTGGGATCGACAACAGGAGGAAACCATATTGCCATTTTGTCTCATAAATACTTTTCTTGCAGCACTTCGCTTCAGCACCAAGGGTCTGAGGACCGAGGCACAACAGTGTTCGTAGGCAGAAATAAGATCTTCCATCAGGTGAACCGGAACAGCTGGAAAAATTAGGTAAGTTTCTAGGTGCTTCCTAACTAGTCTCTCTCACACAGTCACTAAGACAAGTCTACTGAAACCTCTTGAGCTGAAGGACTCCGTGGGCTCTGTGTAGGTTTGCTTTCAGTCCTTGTTTCAAGGAGCATAAGAGCTTTTTCAGCTTAGTTGACCAAAGGGCAAGGATTAGATTTCTCCAATTTCAGAGAAGTGTCTGCCCACCCCTTAAACCAGCCAGAATCACTCCAATTCTTTCAGTAGCTTTGCTTTCTCCCAGCTTCTTTCTTTTCAGTTGTGAAAAGAAACAACCGGCAGAGTGATCTGGAAAATAAACACACACTCACAAAACCCATAAGAAAAGCACAAACAAAGACAATTCCCGCTCAAGATATCTATTCTTCTTGGTCCCTCCTGGAGTCAAACTCTCACCAAAATCCACATCCGCTGAAGTCTGATTGCTGCCACTCCAGTGACTCTGTGGCCGAGCTGCCGGAGAGCAAAGGAGATGCTGCTGTATTTCGCGCACCAGCAACCAAGTCAGCAGCTCCGTCCTAACTCCATGTATTTCCCAGAGAGAGAGGAGGGAGGAGGAAAAGGTGCCAGGCAGCATGCTTCTCCCAGGCACCACAGACCTTCCCTTCTGTGAATCCAGCAGATATGAATGGAAATCACGGATGGGAAAATGGGACACCAGAGAACGCAGAGCCCTCTGCAGTCTTAATTGCAGCTTAGTGGTGCGTGGGGCTTCCACACACGTGCGCTGCAAGCGTGGCTGAAGAGAAATAGCGCTCAGTGCTGTTAAAAATAATCTTATTTAACCTTTGAAAATAAAAGCAACGGTTATGGAAGAGGTGACAAGGTTGTTCTGGATATTCGAATTGAAAACTGCTGCCATTTTCATAGCTTCTCTGGATATGGGGCTTCAGTTAATCAGAATTCAATAATAAATAGTGCTGGGAATGAGCATGGGGTTTGGATTATTTGCTCTAAGCAGAAGATGAAAAAGACAGCAAAAAATCAGGGAAGAGCTGTGAGGCAGAGATCAGTCTCCCTCGGTGCCTGAACACCTCACAGGACTTTAGTATCATCATCATCAGGAGCCACCACCACATTCAGAGCTGCTAAAGCTGTGCTCACAGCTGAGCAGCCTGCAGAACTCTTTCACACACCTCCAGCAGACCTCAGCCATGGGGTCAGGCTCAGGTGCTTTAGCAACAAGCCGTGCAGAAAGCCCAGAAGAAAACCGAATGTGGAGTCCTTCTGTGGAAGAACAATAGCAAAACCCTCCAGCCAGGATCTGAATCAGTAGCTGGTCCTGACACCTGAACTACTAGCAACTCCAAGGGCTGCTCTAAAAAGAGAAACAAGATCACAAGATTTGTCAGCAGATATTCATTATGAAGAAGCTGAGGTCAACCATATTTCTAAATTAATTTTCTAGTACATATTGGTTAGACTTTAGGTAATTGTCCCTCCTCCACCCCCCCTCACCCCCCTTTTTAATAAGTACAATTTACTAGAGTTGCATAAAAATGAGTAATACATTAGTTTCACTTAGATCCAATATAAAATGAGTCATTTCTTCCCAGCACATGACCAGGCTATTATGTCTCTCCTAAGCATACTGCAGAAATAGAGAGAAAGATGTTGCTTTTTGCCCATAAACAGACATTGTAAATCGTCTGATTCCTTTAAGTGACAACGAGTTCACCTCCTGAAAAGGTCCATTTGAAATGCACCTTCCCCTGTCTCACCCCCATCCCCACAGCTGTGACCTGCCCTGGGAAAGGGGCACATACTCTGTTCTCACTCAAACCATGCTGATCTCCTCTCTGGCTGACAAGGGGGAAATACAATCTTTTCGACAACGAGGTCCCGGAGGGAGTAAACATGGTACCTTTACTTACAGACGCAAGGCTCGATAGCCTGATCGCTAGATACTCCCTGCCCTCCAGCCTTTGAGTGACCAGTACTTATTCCTGCCTTCAGTTTGTCCTTTCTGCCCCTCTCATCTTTCCAGCTCTCTACATCTCAGACGCACTCTCTGCAGAAAGGTGGTGGGTTCTGGCTGGGACTACGGAGTGCAGTGTTCGTGCAGATAAGGTGATTGCATTGAAGTCGCTATGCTCTCTTCCCCAAGCTCAGCTTTGCCCTCTGGTTTGATCCCTTATGTCTGAACTCAGGAAACAAAGCATAGGCTGGGGGTTACTGATTTCTCATCATTTCAGCTCCACTTACGAAAACCTAGCCAACCAAACCAAGGAAGTTATTCTATCTTCAAACAGAGATGCTTATATTTAAAAACGCAGCAGAAACGACCCCTCCAGAATAGGGTAGAGCCCTTTGATCTTTGTGCCTCACACCCTGAAGCAAATGAGGGTGTTTTGGCACATACAAGGCAGCATGTGCTCGCCAGAACTCAGTTGGGTTTGGGAGCTGCTGCCACCACAGGAGCATGACACCTGGTTGCTCCCATGTCCCAGATCATCATCTTACACATGGGCGAGGCAGGAGGGATCAGCACTCTTGCTCTGCAGTGGCAGCAAAATTTCTGCAAAATCTTTCAGGTTACGCTGAAGTTAGGGTGGATTCACTGAATTATTTTCTTTCTTTGCTAAATTCATCTCTGACCAGTCCCCCCGGAACAATATGGCAAACTTACAAATACCCTAACTGGAAAACAGGCAGGATTAATGCTACAACCCAAAACAGTTATTAACCCGTTTACTTTAATGCAGCCTGACAGGAACAGGATATTGTGTCCAAAATCTCACCTTAGGGAAAAACCTCCCATACTCCTTTCATGTCTTTGAAAGGAGTCTGATCTCCGGGTCAAGATATCTTCTCTGGCCTGCTTCACATCCCAATTCACGGAGCATGTTTTAAACATACAGGTGGATGCTCCCCAGAGTCATTCTCATCAACAGCTCCAATCACTGTCAGCAAACACACCCTGGCAAATATCCCTGCTATCGTCTAACCTAACCTTGCCCTTCACTGCCATCCGGAAACCAGCCCATAACTTACTGACTACAGAATACATCTTCTTTTTCCTTTCCAAGGAAACCTCTTGACTAGATCAACTGATATGGCAGGAAGAGACAAAATACCTTTCACAATCCCAAGCCTGTCCTCAAGGTCAGAAACGGGAGTAGAAGATTTTTCATTCACATTCGAGTATTAGTTTGTTCGCTGGCATCGTATGACTGACTGCATTTGCCACACTTCTAAACCCACTTCTAAACCTACTTCTAAGCCGTCTGAAAGTAGTAACTGGCGTATTGTTTAATGCATTTTCTATGTGGGATGTTCACCCTGCACATGAATACCCAACAGCATTGACAACAACCGAACTATGCACCACATATATGCATACACCACACTTTGTTCCCTGTAAGGATACTTCAGTGTCCCACTATGAAGAGAGATCTAAACTTCTCTCACCCTTAATCAAGCCTTAGTTTAGAAAAAAAGGAGGAGAAAAGAAAAAAAAAAACAACACAAAAACCTTATGACTTTGAGCCAAAGGCAGGAACAAGAGGATCTTTCTTCACATTTTTTGGTTTGGTCTACAATAAAAGGAGAAATTATCAGTTTACACAGGACAACCATATTCCCTCTGGATTTACACAAACGTGACCAATTCCACAGTGCTGGGATAACTCCGCAAAGGCGCCTCTCCTGCTTCACATCTGCAAGGAGACTTCTGCAAACTCAACTCCCACCCACTTAGCTCAGTCCATGGAGCTACAAATAGGTGACCTGAAGCTCCATTTCAGATCCCAAATCCTGGAACTTCCCTTGTATTGTTCAAAGTTTGACCTAGCAATACTAAAAACCCTTTTTTCTTTTTTTTTTTTAATCTTTTTATATGAACTGTATATCACCACCTTCTCACTTCACAATCTGAGCCAGTTTTTAATCCACTACCTTCCACTGTCTCAGCCCTGAGGGTACACTGAGGTCACGTTTCCTCTATTTTCTTCGAAATCATGAAATCTGTGGGGGAAAGGGGAGGGTTGGGTACAATATGTTTTAAGACCTTCCATAACTCAAGGCCTGGAGCTATAAGAAAGGACTATGCATTGCAGCACCGATGATCAAATCATGAGTTGGCAAGACTGGGCTTTTATTCAACTGAACCACAAACGCATTTGAAACAGCAACTTGCTTTTCCCCTTTTGTTTCAGATCAGCCCAGCATCTTTTCTGAGATAAAATGACCCAGGTCGTTTCTGCTCTGAATCATCAGTAAAGAAAGGAAAGGAAGAGAAGTGAAGCTATCACTCTCCACATCTTCATCTCGCAGCATATTCCAGAGGGCACAACCTGAGCATAACTTCTCTCACTTTCCCATGACCTCTTGCAAAATAATCCCTCCTTGCATCCAAATTATAAAGCAAAGCAGTTCCTTTCACACTTGAAGTGCCCACAGTCTGTGATGGCAAGATAAGAGTCACCCAACAGCGCACAGAATTTCAGCTTATCTTGAGAAAAATGATACCTCGGCCATAGGTGGAGAGGGCCACGCAGCGAGTGCGACCTGCCCAAGGTTATGGGGGGATCCGCATTAAGGAGAAGTCAGACTCTCCACCCCTCCACTGCTTCAGCTCACAAGGGAGGCACAGGGACTGTCGCCCTGATGTTGTGCAGACTGAGGCTCTACCACAACCAAACTGCACAACAGCCCTCATCCAAGGGAGTTGCCTTCCCCTTCCCAAACCTTGGGAAGCATTCTGTAGGACATGGCTGCACTGTGCAGCCACTCGCAGACCTCTATCCAGATAATGCATCCACATGGAGCAGAAAGCCCAGCACACGTTCTTTGTATTTGAGGCTGCTTCTTGCTGAAGCCCACGCAGAGCGAAGCCTGCCTGTCTGGGACCACACGTCCTCCTCTATTTTCAGTCACAAAGACACAGCATGTGGATGTAGGAGCCACAGCATCCAGGACCGCAGTCTCACTGAGCAGAGTAGAAACCCCTAGCACTAGAAAATGTGGGTGCAGCATCATTTCCACCCATGCTCCTCTTCATCCCCAGCCTCTGCTCCCGGAGAAGCAGCCTTCATTCCTCACCTTTCCCTCAAAAGGTTCACACCTATTTCACTGCAGAGCAGAGAGGCAAACACTGGACTGCAGATCACCAGCGGCATTCCAGGTTCCTTTCCTATCAACAACAATGCCTGAGCCACGTCTGGATGCAGTTTAGGCCCTTTTTGGTTGTGGTGTGCATCCACAGGAGAAAGCACATCTTGATCCTCTACCAAGGACCTCTGCTAGCTGTCAGGCTCACACCAATTACAGCTAAGGAGTGAGAGAGGAGGAGTATGTGACATTTCTTTCCTTTAGACAACACTTCAAAATTCCTGCATTCAACTACAGAAAACACAAATGATGTGGTTGTTTAAGCTGATCACCCTGGCAGTGGTTTAAAAAGAAACAAAACAGAGCCAGGAAAATCCAGATTTATAGAGCTGCAGCCTGTTTCCTAACAGCATGAAAGAGAAAACGTGCCTGTACACACATGTTTTTCCAGCCCCCCAATTTGTCATCTGTACTGCTCTTACATCCCGGGTTACGTCTCCAAGACACCTCCAGGTAAGCGGGAGTATAATCACAATCCTTTTTTGAACAAGCCAGGCAGCACTAAGGCAGCCAAAGCTACAGATCTGCCCTTTTGTTTGCTCTTAGAAACACACATTAAGGTCACTGAGGAGGAGAAACCCCGGGCCAGTCCCTCCTCAGGAAAGCCCAGATACATTTCCAAAGAGCAAACCACACACGTATAAAGACTTGGCAAATGGGACAGGCCTGCTCCGCTGCCCCGTGCTTACCTTCCACATAGCCTTCATCTGCTCCTGTTCATCATTAGCTGGTTTAGGGCATAATCATGCTGTTAAAAAAGTGCAATGCCTTCTCCTGACAACATCACCCTTGGGAAGCCCAAGCACTTCAAACGCAACGGTTGGCATTAAACAAGGAGAGTTATTGTTAGGCTTCTTAGCCCTACTTAAGCTTGATTTGGGCATAGATTAGAAGCGCAGAACAGACAGACAACTGCTGAAAGCAGAGAAAATAGTGAGGTTTCTTGTCCAAGGCAGAAGGGGGGGAGGGAAACAGGCTGGAGGTGACTGTTCCTTAGCCAGACTCCGCTAATCGAAGTGAGCCATCCTCATCAATACCACTTTGCTTTGGCAGCTTTTCAAGAGGGGAAAAAAAAAGAAAGAAAAAAAAAAAAAATCACACTCTCCTTGTGCAACATGCTTTAATTGCTGTGTGTACAGTACACCAAAGAGGAAATCCAGGGGGTTAGCAGCAACATGATGAGCTGCACCGCCTTTAACGCTTTAAAGAGAAAATTCCTGCAGTTGGGGAGCAGGAAGGGGGAAGGCGCATCCCCCCTGACCCCAGGGCACATTCTTTGCCACTCCATCTGCCACCCCCAGCTGCTAAATCCTCCGTCATCAGCACAAGGTGATCTCAGACCGAAGCATGCTGCTAACACATGAAAGGAAACAACTTTGGCTGGTTGCCCCCTTGCAAGCCCTGCTCTCCCCACCCCCTTCCTTCCCTTCCTCTCTGACATGTTCAAAGCATCTGAACATCAAGGTACTGAGATATCACAGAGCGAGTTTCCCTTCCCTATCCTGCTCCGATGGCTCTTGTCAGCAGCTCCCTCCAGCCCTGCTCTCAACTCCCTGTTTTCCATGAGGATTTCCCTCCCTCCCTTCCTCCCTCCATCCATCCTGCTCTGGAGCCGTTGCTCTGGAGCTCGTATTATTTCCTTTCTTGGAGCCTACAGTCTGGAGCCAGCAAGGTTTGTCTGCTTCCCTGGGTCCAGCTAATAAATTGGGATCAGGGGGTCACACAGCAGGGGACTTGGAAGCCTGAGAGCCTCTGACACCATTTTTATTAGTTTTTACTATACATACCATTTCGGGAGCCGAGATGCCATCCCAGTGGGGCCCTACCCATTGCTTAGTAACTAAGATTTTGTAATCTAAGTTTTGACAAGGTCATTTTTTACCTTGGGAGAGGGTGAGGGAAGGAGAACCCCCACGTACATTAATTACACAAACACTGTGGGGACAATGCAAATAGGAACCCATTTCCCTTTTGCATCAGGGCTAAAGCATGAAAAACCTTTTTACTACAGGGCTATTACAAGCCAAACTGGCCAGGATATTTTAAACAAGACACTGATACAGAGCGATCCTCCACTTGCAGATTGGATGAGTGCAGTTCAGCCTTTCCCCGTCTGTCCCGAATAAAACATACCGTCAACAAAAGCGACCAAGCTTGCAGGTAGCCAGAGAGCCCTCACGCCCAGGTTATATTGACTGCTGGCACAACAGGGGAGACCTTGATCAAGCTAAAATTAAGTAACAGAACCTCCACCAGCTTCAGCATCACCATCCTGATTAACCCTGTGTGTAGCTAATCACTGCTGGCACACAGGGTATAAATGACCTTCTGTCAAGCTCTAGCCTTAGCAGACAGATGTGTGATGAGCCCAAACACCCTCTGGCCCTTCAGGTCAGCCAGAGACAGTTTTTTTTCCTGATATAATGTTTCTTAGGCTGAGAGGCAGGACACTTAGAAAGCATGGGAAACAAGGAAACAGTCACTGAAAGCAAGTCAGGGCTGGGACAATTGCAGGAGAGCAGGCAGAGATCGAAACCCAGCCAGGGGCAGCACTGAGGTGACAGTGACTGTGCAGGGACCGAGGGCTCTGAGGAAACGTGTTGCACGACCAGCCCAACCCAGCTGAAGCAAGGCAAACCAGTCCTTTGGGCCCACAGCCACACAAGACGGCACCAGACTGCCGGGCTGAGCCTTCTCTCATGCATGTAGAGCTGCTTTCTTCAGCTGCAGCTTTGCTGTGTTCAATAACCCTGAACATAGATATATATATATTTCTTTTTAAATCTGCTGCTCTGCTAAATTCATTCTGAAAGGAGGAAAAAGGTCCTTTGGTCACTGCTACCCTTCCCTTCCACTCTCTCCTCTGATCCAGAGCTGTGTGAGGTGTGTGCTTCTGATGTGGTTAAAGCAGGACTGAGATTGAGTAATGCTTTTGAGGTCCTCCGGTATGCATTTTGCTGGCTGTCACCTCATTGAGCTCCAGCATATGCTTTGAGGTTAAGTCCCCGTGTTTGTGTTTTGGCCTTTGTTGTGGTTGTTTGATTTGTTCATGATAGCCTTGGCTCTGCCACCCCACAAGCAAATGCAAAATTCACAAAGTGGTGACTCAGTCGTTTTATCCACTGGCAGCAGCAGCAGCTGGCAGAGGCTCAAAACAGATCAGAGAACAGGGCAACAAGTGTCTCCAAGATGGATTTCAGACAAACAAGGAAAAATGAGAAACCTGAAAAAGCATAGAGACAAAAAGCCTGATATTAAATAAAGAGACAGAAAATCAGCTGGAATGTCAAGAATAGACTGAAGAGATCAAAAGTAAATCAGCTCTAGGACAGACAAGGAACTGTGCTGGGCTTCGGAACAGCAACACTCAAAACATGGCAACTCACTGACCCACACAGCTTTTTCCATTGGCTAAACTTGGCCTGCACGTCAAAAGAAGCTGCTTTTTGCTGCCAGCGCTGGAAACTCACAGCAGAACCTACAGATCACACTGCTTTCTTCCTGCTTTAGGCATCAGTCCTAAAAATAAAATGACCCCGGAGGACTCAAAAGCTGGCTTGCTCATTTGCGCAAGGGGGGAACTTCATCCTAACCTGGTTTTACATCTTGGTAACACCCTCATGCCTGGCGAAGAGAGTGATCCTTCTAACACATGCTCTTCTACCCGAACGTACAGTACCAAAGGCACATACTCAGTGGACACGCAGAACTGTGAATAACATCAACGAGCAATCCCAGTACCAGGCCACGCATCTCAACTGAAGCTGTGAATTTTCCACTGGAAGCAAGGCATTGTGAGCTATGATCCACAGAAAAGGGACGTTTCTACATTAACCATGTTTCAGGCTGAACTCATGAGGAAGTATCACATAAGGACTTACATGATAAGGTATTCTATAATCAAACAGCAGGTTTGTAGAGGGAGGAAAAATGGTCTTGTGCTTAAACACGCTAGAGCCACAAGGCCCAGATCCTGTCCTTGGTATGACCCATAGTCATCCCACAAGACCTCAACAAGTCTTGCCTCAGCTATATAGTACTTGTGAAATCACTACAGAGCGGAGCGATATTTTTATTCTCTATATTTTTAAACGGTGCACAGCAGTTTACATTCAGAGAGCTTTATAACTCATTCCTGCCTGTTTGATCTCCAGCCCCAACTTCCCTGGCAAAACAGCAATTAGAGCACAAGTGCTGAGCTGGCTCTTTGTTGCTGCCCGTGCCCTATCAGACTCACAAAATGATTGTGACTCAGTCACCTAAGCTGCATTCTGTTTATTCATGTGTAAACTGGGAATCATCATAATTGCTTTCTAAGCATTAATTGATTATTCCTCATAGCACTACTATAGAATTCCTAGAACAGAGAGGAAGAAAACCAACAAGAGGAGCAGACAGCAGCAAATCTGCAAGCTGCTAATATTTTTTTGTTTACTTTTTCTTCTTCAGAGCACCGAGATGCAGAAAGTTCTTTCCACTCATGTCCTGACTTCAGCATGGTCTGCCATGGGTTGCTCTGTGACTTCAGCCCATCCATCTCAATCTTTCTCTGTTCAGACACAACTCAGAGCTGAAAGTCTGTTCTCAGGGTGACTAACAGGGGTTTTCCTGGCTCCCATGAAGATTTGTCCACTTACATCACTACCTATATTTGCTCAGATCAAGAAGTCTCCTGTCTGCCCTTATCATTAGTTGGGCAGGTATCAGGAGATGACTCACAAATTTCTAGGTGCCGTTACCTTCCTCTACAACTTCCCTGTGCATTTGTGTGTCTCCAGCCACTCTTCTCACGTATACATCACATTTTCTCCAGTTGGCTGAAGTCCTTCTATAGCTCTGCATGTCTCCCTACCAGTAGAGCAAGAGGCTGAAAAGTAATTGTGACCAACACACAGATTTGTATAAAGAGAAATTAATTCCCTTCCATCCCGGGGCTGAACTGCCTTGAGTGCGGTATGGATGGATCAGCAACGAAAATCCCAGAGCAGACGAGGAACCAACTCAGAGTGGCAGTAGGTGTGTTCACATGGGTGCATCGACTTCACAGCCCTAATCACCTCCAGCAACAAAACCAACCAAAATAAAACACAAATCAGACGACCAACCTCAGGTCTGGTTCTCCCTCAGGAAAAAAAATAACGGAAAAAAATACAAGCCCAAAAAGCAGCTTTTGGAAATCACTTATATAGGAAGAGACAGGTATACGCTGTAGCTTGGTAGTGCAAACAGCCTCCTTTTCTCTAACGGAGTACATCCCAGCTCGTAACAAATACTGCTTTACAGAGTCATAGTTCTAGTTTTGATTTTTACAGTGTTACGCTAAAATTATTCTACTATCCTACTTAATTAGTCACAGGTCAATTAGTCACAACAGCAACTGTTATCATAGAAGATTAACTAACTCCTAAAAATATCAGTTTCCTCTCATTTCAGATAACAACATGGAAACATGTTGGAAGGACAAAAGGAATGTTCAAACACAGGGCTATCAAGTAAAGATTCAAGCAGAGGTTCTCGGCTCTCAGACACTCGCAGAATTGTCCCACCTGAAACCCAAAGTTTCTCATGGTGGAGGAGAAAGTTATTTGGGAAAAATGCACAAGTGAAAACTCAGACATTTCTGCTAGCAGGCAGCTAGCTGAATACTCATTTCTCTCCTCAGAGATGGTTCTAATGGAAAACCTGACTGATCTGGCAGAGACTGTTCCAAAACAGTGATACTGAGTCATAAAGCAAAGCTGTGGCTACCCTACAGCCTGATCCAGGGCTCCTGAAGTCAACAGGAAGGCTCTGGAACAGGCCTTCACAAACCAAATAAAGTTTGCAGCATGGCTGTTACTAGCTCAGACACACCGGAGGAGCTGTAATGAAAAGCTGCTCCTACTGCTGCTTTCACAAAGACTCTTCTCTCACTGTTATCAGTGTCACTTCTGTCCAAGGATGCTTCGCAAATCAAGACAGGCATCAAACTGAGGAGTGTGCTTTGGACTTTGCTGTTCAAAGAAAAAGGGGAAAAAACAGTTTCACAGCTGTAGGCTGAGCATGAAGAATGTGGCAGGTGACAGAACGAGGGTCACCACACTGTGAGAGTGTCTCTGTTTGACAGTGTATGGGGCTTGGTTTTCTGTTATATTGAGTGAATTTAGTGCTGGTAAAACAGAAGAAAAAAATGCCACTCTCTTTAAATCCTGGGATGAGAAGCAGCAGCAGCCATCGCTTAGTAGGAAGAAATATTCTCCTTCAGATGAAGGAGGGAATAAAATCTGTACAAAGGAGCAGTAGCAGAGATCAGACATGGAAGCATAAGTCAGGATGTAAGAGAAAAGATACTCCATAAGGGTCACTGAACAAGCTCAACGGATTTCTTGACACAAGGGACATCCCTGGAAGTCAGACATCTCTTTCAATAGGGCGTACAGACCAAAAAATGACAAAACACAATAATTTGCCAATTCAGGAGGACAGAGAAGAGATAGAGACAGGATCGTATGTTAGAGGACAAAAGAAAAGCCGTAAAGGGAGCCCTCAACCTCCACCTCAGCTCTTAGTTCAGATGCAAGACAGGAACAGCAGAGGTGGTAACAGCTTCTTGTGCTGTAATGCTCAGCTCTAACCTGGAAGAACCTCAGGAAGGTGAGGAGAGCACCCAACATCAGCTACAAACAGCAGCATCAGTAAAGCCTGCCTGGATGTATTTCCATTGGAGACTATGGTCAGGAAGGCACTGAATGCAAGGAGAGGATGAAAAAAAATTATTTAATTAACTATACAGCAATGCCAAAAGCCTGGGTAATAAAGAGGAAATAGAATTAGTCATGTATGAGCGTTAATTTGACCTAGTTGCTATTACTGAACCTTGTAGAATGATGCATGACTGAATGTTTAAATCAACGGTCATAATCTACTTAGATTGGGGCCAGGTCTTAGAAGAAAAGGAGGAGTGGAGAAGATGGTGTTACCTATAACCAATTCACTAACAAATTAAAAAAATCAGCCAAACAAGTGAAAACCCAAACGCTATCCTGAACACTTTCTATTTGATGACCCTGATCAAGCAACGGGATGGCACATTAGTTGACATCCCCACCATCATCCTAGAAAGCAGGGTGACTAATACAAAACTGGGTTCTTTATGAGGTGTAGGGTGAAAAGATAATCTACTACCCTCAAGGCTCCCATATGAGAGGTCGATGCATCCCCGCTTAGAACTGCTAGTTGTCCTAGCTGTAATCTGTCAAGGTAGAGGAGAAAGACACCAGGCTTCAGAAAACCTCTACCAGCTCACTCCTGACCAACAGAGGAACTGATCACCCAACAAACAGCAGTAACATAAGCAGAATTAGTTATGAATCAATCACACTTGTTACAGGCAACAAGATCAAACTGTCTAAACCGGTAATGATATATACCCAGTGTCCTGAGAAACTCCAGCTTTGTGAAACTGTTACGGGCAATTCAGTGGAGGGAAAAAAGTCTCACTGACCAAACATGACCAGTAATTGTTCATGAGCATCTTAGTAAAAGCCCCAGATGCCACAACCAAACAGTCAAGAGAAGAGATAGTACTGATCTACACTAACAACTTGTAGAAATCTAATAAAAGTGAGGAAAATGACATAGCCAGTAGGATAATGCACAGAGTAAATCTGAAGTTTATCAGGAATCTTAAATTATTATGCTTAATAATTTAATATGCTTAATTTATGCTTGGAGCTAACACTGAAATACAAAAGACTGCTACCAGAGGAAGATGCTTTTCAAGACAATATACCTAAGTAATTCCCATCTAAGAGATCCCAAACTGGGAAAGCAAATGCTTTCAGCCTGCCTTGGAAGCAGAAGGAATGTAGACAATAAACCTGATGCTGAACAGAGACATCACTCAGATACTGAAACCGATGAAAACAAACTAACCAAAGGAATTATCTGAAACTCAAAATGGACAAACCTATCAGCAGTCAACACGTGTTTATTGAACCCACAGCCTACCAAATCTATTCCACTTTGAGACCACAGCCTACCAAACCTATTTCATTTCTCTTACAAGATTATAAATGGAGCTAATAAAGTCAATGGCTTATGATCAGATTTCCAGGAGGCATTTGAAATCACATTTATACAGAACTGAATGTTAGCACAACGGATCAAACCGCATAGGTCTGTTGTACCCTCGGGCTTTGTAACAGGTGGTACTTAACAGGGCTGGGAACTGCAGTGCAGGGGAAGAGTGGACTGCCCCCATCGACTAGGGACTGCAGAGCAGGTGTCCCACCACTCCCAGTGCAGCGGGACCACTGTTTACAGCCTCAGCGTGGGTACGGTTTTCAGACATAGCAGGAGCAAGAATGGTCTGGGCTTAACAAGATTTTACAAACACGGTAAGTCGTATTTACTAGCCTAGATCATTATCTCCACATTTCCTCCTCCTGAGACATGGACAAACACCTGAGGAATGGCAATACGAACAGAAAATGCCTTCCAAAGGCACTATACTCCTCTGAGGCAAATTAATGACTGTGCTGTCTTTTGGTAGATTCAAATGGTGTCCTATGTCCATACTAACGTATTGTGGATATAAAATGACCAAGTTCTTCATCTGGTTTAAGCCATACCCAGTATTTGCTGCTATGTTGCTCATCTCCAAAATACGCTCCGCATATAGGGATCTAACAAGCTATGGGGCCAATATCATTGGTATTAGAAGATCTTCCAGAAAGCAAAAGATGATACATACAGTCCTCTCTGCTGAAAATCAGGGAAAGCAAGAAGCGGCAATCATCATTCAATGACCTTCTAGCATTCATGGCATGCAACGACCTTGACTTTAATTTTAACCTCTTACATGCCATGCCTTGACGCCAGCCCTGCACGGTTATGCTGGTTAAAGCTTCAGTGATTATTTTGAAGTGACAGATGGAGTGTCAAAGCAAACAGCATCTGTCCAAAGGGCCCCAGTAGGTGATGCTTCACGGAGTATCTCCTGAACATCTGTAGTAATTAAATGCTTAAGCTGAACAAAATTTAATTTTGCAGGCTGTGTTGAATCAGATACAGTTCACTGCACGGGGACCCTTGATCTGCTCTGCGCTCCTAGAAAATAGTGTTGTTCCTCCTGAGCCCTCTTCACCCTACACTTTAGACTGTGGTAGCTTGTTTGGTCAAAAAATAGGCATTGGTGTATAAATATCCACTTTGGCAACCAATTAAGTTGTTTCCCATGTCTGAAAAGAGACCGCAATCAGAATTTAAAAGCCTGTGTCTCTCTTCAATTCTTCTATGGAAGGGGTAGGTTATTTTCCCAGAGTGGAAGGCTTTTTGGTTTGTTTCTTGCAGAACTCAGTAATGATATTTTAATAAACTTTGGTTTGCTGTGAATCCCAGGCAAGTTGAAAAAACCTCAAGAGTTTTTGTTATTCAAGAGATGTTACCAGTGTGAAAAAGCATGAAGAAAGTGAGAAGTTGAGAAGGCCAGAAACTTATCAAATGGGAGACATTTGAGTTTGATAGTCAGCAATCTTAGAAAGCCCAACATAGGGATGAAATACACTCCCTTCCCTCCCACAGAAGGGAGGCAAAACTCAGCAAGTCAGTACCAAAGATTATAAAATAGAGACCACATAATTTTCTTGCATGGACACATACCTGGGGTGGGATTCACTCCTCCCTCCTTGTGGCATTCCCAGCAGCCTGAATTGACACACCCTGTAGTTCACTCCACGCTCATTTTAAAAGTACAAGAAATCTTCCACTTGAGAGAAAAGCAATGAGGACATGAGCAACTCGAAGATGAATCTGTGACCAGTACAAGCCAAAAGAGCAGCCGTGGAGTCAAGCCAAGCAGTCAGGAGGCAGACAGGTCTGTAGAGAGGAGATACCACTTCTTAACACAGATGACGGCTGTCAGACTAACGTATCAAGCCTTGCTGTAATACTCATGGACCTTATTGCAGCCACAGTTTCCTGGCTGCAGAAAACAAACAAACAATCCCATTGATAAGTCCTTTTCAAGGCAGAAAGGGTCAAGGAAACTAAAACCCTTTATGCTGCACGGCAGGGAAACGTTATTACAGAGGGACAATTTTCTCAGAGTCCTACCTGGTCACCCTGACCGTTCTGAACACGGAACAGGTCATAAGACAAATGTTCAGCCTTCGGCGCTTATTACTCCGAGTGCAAGGTTCTCACATGGAGGTTACCATATTAGATTGGATTATGGTAATGTAGTACATTGCATTGCTGATAGGGTTTTTTCATAGGTCTTCATGTTCATTGCTTAAATCCCATATTTTATATTATTTTCTTCTATCTAATCTATCACATTTCTTAAGCACCTATCACTCTGGGATCCATTTTCTACATTCAGTAATATATTCCTTACACATTGGACAGATACACCAGTTACTTGTCAGAACTGGTTTTCCTCCCTCTCATTCTGCTGGGGAACCCAAAAAGAGAGGCACTGTTGATTTCAACCTTTGCCAAAAGCTGAGGCTGTTAGTCTGGGAATTGCGTGTATTAGGAAATCCATTTATGCTCCCTCTTCTTACTCAACGGCTCTTTCTTTTCCAGCAACAGAGCAGAAGCCTGCAGGTCACACCAGAAGAGAGTAATTCATTATTTTTTAGTTGACAAAGTTGACGGTGAGAAGGAAAAGAGCTGAAACAACGGAAATGATGATCTCATTCCAAACCATGAATTACATTTAATTCTCCGTGGTGTTTGTTCATTGCTCACTAAACCTAAACTGTTCACACATCTAGTGGAGCAAGTTCAGAGCCATAAATGTCAGCAGGGGTCGTAGCTGGAGAATGAGCAGAAGATGAACTAACAGTTGGAGTCAAGGCTGGTATATGCCCACAAGTCACATTTGGATATAATCATCCAAGACCTTCAACTCTCCTTGCAAAATGTGATCACACTTAGAACACGCAGCAAATGTGCTCTTCTAGATCTTATTTACTGGGACCCACAGTGTCATGGCCAGCTTAAGTTTGTCTTACCTCTGAAATTAAAAGCTTTTGATTCTGGACGTAATTTGTGTAATTCTGTACTTTCAAAGATAATCAAGGCAGATTTATTTCTCCATGTGAGAAACCTGGACCCACTGTTACAAAAGGCCTAAACCCTCTCACCAGAGTAAATTCTGCACGAAACACCCCTTTGGACAGCCAGAAAAATGCAGGAAGGAAGGAAAGAGAAAAAACAAAAAGGCTGTGAGAAGAAGGGAAACTCACAACGTGCTTAATATGTGAATGGGGGATGGGGAAAGAGAAGATGAAATAAAGGCCATGTCAAACGACTCTGCTTTCCCCTCTATTTCGTTTGGAGAGAAGATTAGGTTACTACAGTTCAACAGGACTCAGTTTGCTTATTGCTTTGGGCATTAAGAACTTAATGCAAAAGTAATGAAGTTAAACCTGTGGCATAGATAATGGTCATTAGCAGCCTTCTTTCCCTGTCATAAACCTGACCCTTGTTAACTCCCATTTTATCTTTCTACGCAGATGATTTTGAGTGGGGCAGGAAGTGTTCTCTGGTCTGTCCAACCTGGGGGAAAAAGCGGTTAGTGAGTATGCACTGGTATTTCCCAAACTGAAGCCCCTCTCCCCCACATCACAGCCTGGGGGTGTTAAAAAGAGAAACACGAGGCAGAAAGAGCAGAACTGGAGCCCTTGACGGGAAAAGCATAACTCATAGTAGGGACGAGAGCTTCAGGAAGTCAGTAGAGATTCAACTCTCCTAACAGCAGGATGTTGGGGAAAAGGCAAGGATTGAAAAATTTTAGCAAGAAACGAAGCCTGTGTACTGCTCAACACCTTTCACTTCTGTCCTACACCTCCCAGATAATGGGGCTCCTTCCCCACACATTAATTAAGCTCCTCCAGAATTTCGGAACCGAAGGCAAAATTGCCCCTGCTAACAGACCCCTGATAGCTGTTGCAGTATTTCTGTGCCACTGCTCTGACAAAGGGCATTCTGCTCCTCAGCTCTGTCACGGACCATCTCCCCTGGATGACAGATATTTGAATAACCCAATAGGACCAAGACCCTAATTACTCAGTATTTACCCAAAAGAGCGTAAGTATAGCCAAAAAGCACTCAGTTTTCATGACTGCACGGGGAAAACCCTGTCTCATTACCACCCAGGTCTAAAAAGATGCTCTAGTTCATCTGCTTTTAGAATCAAGATGATGATTACTAACTTTTTTAACATGTTTACCTAATAATGATGGTCAGGGTTTTTTTCCCCTGAGAATTACAGGATAACATGAAGAAACTTAATTTAAGGTTACAAATGGAGGTGACTATGCCATTGCCTACCTACAAATGAAAAAGGGCTATATAACAACACAGACTTTAAAGATAAATTAGTTAGTTTTAATGTTTCATTGCCAAGCGAATCCAAACATACTGAAAAAGCAGTAAGAGCCCTCAAGCAAAACTGCATTACCTTCAAAGGAAGGGTCATCTGGCCCTCAAAGTGAAAATGCTTCATAATACTATCAGTCATCACAAGAGTTACACCTATATTTGAGTAACAGGGAGTGGATTAGTCATCACTTGATGAGTAAAGAAAAAACCGAATATTTGGGTTATAGTCCCAGAGAATTATCTGTTTTCCTGTAAATTCACTACAAGAGAGGAAAACCACAGATTAAAATCTCAGCTTGGGGTAATTCTGTATTTCATGCTGAAAAGGGGTCTGTACAGGACATTGCTGAATAGACAGATAAACCAGTCAAATTTCAAGGTGTAGAAGCCAATATGACTGTTTGAATCATCTCCCAATCTCCTGTTCAGCTTCTCATCCACTTTATTTACACAGACATATGCGATTTTGTTGCCAGCTGGTGATTTGGCAATAAAATGAAATCTGAGCCTAATGTGCCTGGAAGATTTGTTTGGAAAAAAATAAACCCAAGATAAAAAAAACCAAACTAAGTAGTACTTGTTTATAGAAACATTATGGTACCTTTGATCCTTTCTTCTGTTCTGCTTCAATATGCTTGAGTAAAAAGAAAATACGCTGTAAATTTCAGAGAGCAGCATGGGGGCTCCTATGTTTGTGTTGCAAAGACAGACTGAAGCCTTTAATCAAGACAAACTCCTGTAGGGCAAATTTCCCAATCGAGCATTAGTGTGGTGGTGTTGCTAGGTGGATCCCCATCCAACCAATCCACAGGTCTTGTAACTTGTCTGACCCATTTCTGCAGCAGGGCAGCCCTGCAAAATAATTTGGGCATGAGAGAGGTGGGGAGACAAGAAGGTGACACATAAAGAATGAAGATATAAGCTAATAAACGCACAAATAGATGGGAAAATAACGCAGTACACTTCAGAATGGCTGAACTAGCAGTACCAAAGCAGAGATACCAATAATATAGAATAATATAATATCCATACGAAGAATGTTTCACATACCCACGATACTACACAAAAACAAAGAGCCCTTTGACCTCTTCTATACATACACTTATCAGACAAATACGTACATGCTGCTCTTTAAAATCTGATACTTATTATCTCTCACATCAAAGCCTAACTGCACAGGGACAGATTGTACGGAATACAAGCATGCAATAAGCACAGGGGGGTAAAAATGGCATTAAAACTGCCTGACTTACAGAAGTCCCAGTCAGGTGATATCTGAAAATAGTGAGTACTTTTGTATATGAAATTGCTGCAAAAATACACTTAAAAATCAGATCTGCAAAAAAAAAAAGCGTACCCTTTAAGGACAGCACCTTCATAATCTAGAATTTCGTGCTGGGATTCAGAGTTCGTGTCCTCATAGGAAAATCAATGGCTTTTCAAGGGGTTGTCCAAAATGCGTGAGGTACCCAGTGCTATGGTGTGCCACAAACTGATGTTGGGAAATACAGTAAAGTATTCAAACAAGAACACACTTTAAAAATATGAGAGTATTTCCTTCAAAAACCCTGCTGTCAAGCAGTGGGACGTATTCCTTTCAGACCAAAACCTTGTCCCTTTGCTCAGAACAGCTGTGCACATACTCAGATGATGCTGAATTCTCTATCATCAGACGAATAGTTACAGTTAGACACTCTGAACAAAAACAAATCAGAAAGAACTCCAGAACGGCCGAGGGAAAGTGCCATTGGCCTCTGCAAGGATGCTTTGCGTAGGTGTCAAAAAGTAAATTAATTTCTAAAACAGAAGTTAAAAATCACTACCAAACCCTTGAGTTATGGAAGATACGGAGCTGTGCTGCAGCCCAGCGTGCAGTATACCCAGGAGTCAAGGAAGAACACGGGGAGAAATCTATACTATTGCAGCTACCACAGGAGGAAAGGCTTTAATTTCACTCGTCACCTCACCATGCTGCAGACTGTGTCAAGAAACCCCACAGTGACCACATGAGGAGTCTATGCGCATATTTCCAAAGTCTTCTCCAGAGTTCCATGCTTCTGCTAAATCAAGCCTTTGAATGCAGATGGTGCTCCATGGATAGGTGGACTGATCTGAGTTCTCTCAGTTAAGGGCCTACAGCACAGAAGTGGCTGATTGTTATCAGTTAGAGGGAGCAGGAATCCCTGCCCAGCTTCATGAAGCCACGTGCTATTTCCTACAACCATCCAAAGAGTGCAGGAGCTGAAAGGTAACTTCCCCACCCATGTGGAGGAGTTTAAAGCCTGCTGAGAACTTCCCTCAGCCAAACGTTCAGGCTCTCTGGGTCGTAGTGATTTCTGCAGCCTTCTCTATCTTTGAAACACGAGCAAGTTATTGTTGGCATACAAAGAAGCTGGCAAAGTGTCATCCCATGATTCAGCATATCAAGAAGCAAGACAGCATAATGAATCATTGTGCAAAAGGGCTGCGCAACGCAGACTGAACAGTCCATAGAAAAGCACTGTTGTACTGGAATGGAAATGGCTTTTTCTTGGAAGATACCCATCTGCCAAAAAAAAACCCCAAACCATTATATAACTGATGTTTTATGAGCAGAAGATCCAGAGGCAGATTGAGGCACCAATGCTAGGACCTCACCTACTGTGACACAGACAAATGAGAAGCTACTTTGGTTTGCCAGGATGATTTGTTTACAATTGTAACATCTGGTAGAGAAGGTTTTGAAAGAGATCCACGAATTGGAAAGAGGAAAAAAGAAGTCCTGCATCTGATTTAAACTGCACTGTGAGTTGGAGATAATCCACTGGAGTCAACAGAGATAACCTGGCACAAAACCATCCTCAGTGCAAGGAGAGCCAGAGCCGAAGAGACTCACTGCGATAGTTCATCCAGCACGTGGGAAAGTCTGTAACACCTCAGGCTACTTCAGCTACTCCCATCATACAACTTTTGCCCCTATAGCATTGCCCAGCAGCCCCATCCCCACCAATTCCTCCCCAGCGCTCTGATGGGGTCAGACGCTGGCACTGCCTAAGGGACCACACACCTTTTGTCTGTTACCACCCCTCCAACTGCCTTGGGAACAGCTCTCCAGTTTGCTAACTGGTTCTGTTGAGCTGGTCTCCATCAGAAGAGCACCCTCATATCCTTCTTCCCAGCCTTTCCTCCCTTCTGGCAAAGAGAGAGCACCATTCCTAGAGGAAAGGCTCCAAAAGACGCTTTTGTTTTACAACTGAAGAAAACATCCAGCCTTTGAAAACACAACTCAGTAGGGTATTTTTCTTGAAAGAACTGACAACCTTAGAAAGGAAAACCTTTTATTCAGGATTTTTCAGCTCGCCTTCAGTTCATGGACTACCAATAAATCTGACAAAAATGACTAAGAAAAGCAAGTTCACGCATCCCGTAAAGCTGTTCATCTGAGAGGCGCTGCTAGAGGGGGCAGCCCCGCCTCTGGTAAAAGTCCAGAAAAATGGAAAGGCACTGGGCTTTGTGAGCTGGTATTGCACAGCCCCTGAGCAGCACGCTCCCATCCCAACCTCAGGCACGAGGCCTGCCCACACTGGCAGCCGTGCACCACCGGGACCAAGACCAGCAAATCCTTTGGCTGGAAAGCCACCGGCCTGTCATCAGACGGTAACAGTGACTGGCCTTGGACAGACCTGCCATGCTAAACCAAAGAGAAAAAGCTCTGCAAATCATTAGCCATACCCCTCTGCAGCCTCAGTCCCCAATCCCCTACTCCTTTTAATCTCGATAATTGGTTTCGATGCCTTGCGTAACTTCTCCCTGCCTGTGTTCCCCCTCTTCGCTCCAGCTTCCTCCCTGCTGCCCAGCCCAAAGAGCTCCTTTGTCTCTATTTTTCACACTTGATTTTCCTTTTCTATCTGTTGACTGGTTCAGATGCTGTTAATTCTATTTAATAGAGATAGGCGATACAGACAGTGTGGGAGGGAAGGGGCACGCTGCTACAAATAACGTAAATAGATCAACCCCTCACCCTGCACACCTCAAATTATGGGAACCCAGAAGTGAAGCAGTAGTTAAGGGCCGCAGTCTCTTGTACTGGCAAACTCATCTTTCTTGAGCATGCAATTTACATTTAATAATATGCTTAATGAATGGTAATTAAAAACAAATTGCAATTAAAACACCATTTAATGAGGTTTAACAGTGATGTGATAGATATGTATCTATCACCAAGTTCAACTTCAATAAATATTTTCTTAATAACAAACTGCCATTTAATTAGTATGGGAAAAATGTTGCTGTTAAATCTAAATTAAATTAAATTATACTTAGGGCACTTACCCACTTAATAGTATGTGTTAATGAAAAATATTTAAGAGGTTTTTTCTTTTTTTTTAAGTGTAATGGTTACAAGAATTAAATAAAAGGAATTTAATTGATTGCAGTATATGAAGGCATGATCCAGCCCTACACATAAACACTTCACTGATGTACAGGTTTCCTAACCCGCAATATCTACACTACGACACACATAAACAAAAAACTTGGCTAGAATTTGAAGTTTAAGAATTAACAAATGTGACAGTTTCCAAAGTCATACTCAAAATTCCCACCGCACCTTTCCCACTAACCTTCCCATGTCATTTTATGATCTCATTATCATAAATATCTGAGCACCTGCCGACAGTTTTAAAATAGAAATCAAGTGTTTTCTTTCTTCCTGCAGATAGACAGTTTGAATATTTTATAGATCTTTATTTGCTTAGTGGGAGAGGGCAGGAGAAGTTTAGTATTTTGAACTTAGCATATGTCAACTATTTTGTTTGAAGCTGAGGTTTGCGAAATCTTTATTTCTCATAAAAGGTATTTCAGTAGCTTAAGCCCTGAGCCTACCTGTCTCCTGCACTCCCAAGACTCCCTATAGTGGCTGATACTTTAATTGCTCCAGCACTCATTATGACTTGGACTAAATTCAAATAAAACATTTTATAGCGAACATCGGCTTTTAGGAGAACACAAAAGTTTTGCAGAAAAGACAGATTCTTAAAACATTGACTAATTTTGATCAACTGGTTGAACTGGGAAGGATTCGGTTCATAGAGCCTGTGGAAACACAAAACAAAACCTGAAGAAATATTTTATGATTCCCTTTTTACAACATCCTTGACTGAGTATTTCAGGAGAGAAACTGGGAAAAACCCCAAATGAAAATGTGTTCCTCACAGATATGACCAGGACTCCTCCTGCATCTTCACAGCACCTGTCACAAAGGGGCTGGGTCACAAGGAGACAAACAGTTCCCCGAGACAAAAGGTTTTCCAATGTTTGACTCTACGGTACAGCAATGGCATTACTGTACGGCAACGCGTGTCCCATACCCAGGGATGGTTTTTATTATTGCTGGCAGCAGGCAACACACCTATTTGCAGACAGAAGCTTGCAAGAAAAAACGGCACAACATTAAATGTAATTTAGATAAAGAAGGAAAACGCACTGTGATTGCATCTGCCGTGAGTTCACTATAGCTTCCTTTTCTTTGCAAGTGGAAAGGACTTACAGGAATTAGATAGTAAAGGTACAATTTTAGCCCTTAGCTCTGTTCCTCTTGCAGATGACATCAGGAACAGAAGATCATCATAAACACAGTCTCTCTGGATAGCTTCCCACTTAAACCCACCAGCAGCTGCTTGGCTCAAACCTCTTCTTTTTCCTGACATATCACAGAGTAGAACGAGGACTCCTACTAAGCCAGGAGTTCTAAATGTCAGTTATTTTCTGTTGGACTTAAAGTACCAATCTTGATTTAAAGTGATTGGTCCAGTGTTGCACAGTACTATTTTATAAAGCTAAAGAACCAGCCGTGGAAAAGAGGTGACAGATAAGCAATGTGAGAATGAGTTACCAAATATAGCCTGTAATACTATGCCACACATACACAGAGGGAAATAGCGTACGTACCCAGCCAACTCACGACTGATCCGGAAAGCTCAGATATAACTTGCAGAACGTGAAGGATGTTTTCCTGGCATGTTCCAGCTTCAGATATGATGGGGATAACACTTAGCATTAAATAATGCTCCTATGATTCCAGTTTTCAAGCCTTTCACAATCCACTGCTAAATGTGACATCCTGAATGAAACAAGTGACTTGATTAAGGACTTATTAACATTGAAACAGAGCTGACTTCATGAATTATGACAGGTCCTACAGTACATGTCACACTGCATCAAAGCTGAAAGCAAAGACATTGCCCTTACTTCAGGAAAATGCAACTATTTCGACAGCAAAATACCCACTCCACAGCAGCAGACACAGGGAGAGCCTGGTTCCAGCAGGAGAACAGAAATCCACATCCTGTTTTTCACTCCAGTGTCTCCTGATGCACAGTGGTGGCTGTTGTATATGTTACCACATTCTTACTTCAATGGAACGAAAAACATTTAACTTGAATGAAATATCTGGGCATCCTACAAAATGAGTAGTTAAAGCCTTGTGCTTTCAAGACGACAATATTCCTCCACTTTTTCTACCTAAATACTTTCTTAGAAGCCAGAAAGACCCAACAGGGAAATTGGAGATGGCTCATAATATGGATTATTGGATAATGGTGGAAACACCACAGTACTGCACCCAGTTTCGATACCAAGACCCTAGCTACGATAACCCACAGCTCGGTGTCACCTTGTCCGCAGCATACCCAGTTACCTCATGAAAGCTCCCGGTCACAGAAAAACTGTGGAGTTGCCCTCTGAAGAGTTTGAGGGAAATCTGTGGGGGGTTGTCTATGTCAGCACCCGCTGCAATAACTAAGGTGGTTCAGATGAAACTGGAAGTCAATCAGATTTGCCTTCCTAATCACTTGACTGCTTTCAAAAATTCCACTGAAGAAGAAGAAAAGAAAAAAAAGAGATGGAAAGCACAGTACCAGGAGCTCTGAGAAACATGCTGTTTAGGACTGGCTAGACTGCACCAAGCCAGGACAGCTAATGCCTTTACCCAGGTGAGAGCGAGCCACCATCACTGATATCACCAAGATCTGAACAGTCAGGAACTATCCTTCCTCCCTCGAGTATTCTCCACCAAAACTGGCAGAGAGGTGCTGATTAAAGAAAGATGGTGCTTTAACACTCTCAGCTTGTGGCTGGCAGTCTGGCATTTCTGGTGATGCTCAGCTCAGGCTGAGACAAACAGGAGGCCCATGCCAAGCTGTTTTGCAGTCAGTGGCCTGTTGCCAGAGCATCATTTTTCACAGCAAGGACACAATACGAAGCATTTTGGCTGAGAATGAATAAAAATATCATCTGTGTTCACCCCACTTCAAGGGCTCAGGCAGTATTGTTCTCCATGTGAGCAATACAATTCCAAGTGATCCAACAGACACAGCAAAAGACACTTCTCCAGGACCTACTGGTCAGTCTTCCAATCTCAACAAGGAACTCACATCATACTATTACATTTTATAGCAGTGCTTAAAAAGGGTTCATTTATTTCATGAGCTGGGGATGGTTTATTTTTTGCCTACTGGGAATTTGTCTCTTCATTCACCCAGCAAAAAAGCACAAGAATTAGACAATGAGACTGCATGGAAAAGAAATACGCTTAGCAGAAATAGCAAACCATCCGCTGTGCACATTGCTGGAGATACAAAAGGAAAGATGATTGAGAAAAGGCTGCAAAGCCAAAAAAGCACTGACAAGATTTATCTGCCGTCTGCAAAAAAGAAAGGAGCAAACAGAAATAAACACACGCGTGAAAAGGCAAGAGGAATGAACAGTGGTTTATTATCACGGGGGATCTTTCACTGGCTGAACCCTAAAGACTTTGCTGATGCAGAGACATGGGTTTTAAAACAGTATCTGTAATTTCTGACCTGAGTAACCGTGGCTGAATAGGCAGCGAGACAGCCTCATCTTGGGCCCTAACTCAGGAAAAGCACACCAGAGATACCCGAGGAGCGTAAGTTTCACAGCTGGCTTTTAAGTGTTTCACCAGAGAGGGGTCTCCATGTCTGACTGGAAAGGTACACACCATCAGCACGTGCTGTTAGGACATGAAGTTGGAATAGGCAGTTGAAGGAGGTAAAGATAGCTTTTTCCCCCCCCCTTTTTAGATTGAATTCAAGATGCTAAGCACTTCCTAAGAGTTGTTTGGACTCCTCATCTCCTAAAGACAGCAAAGGCTGTTGGAGGTATTAGTAACACGCAGACAATCCCAGACAAATGGGCTGTACCAGCTGGTACTAATGGGAAAGGGTGGTCGGGAGCTGGGGGAAGA
>NW_010394841.1:437906-452752 GCF_000710305.1 Buceros rhinoceros silvestris
CTTTGCCATCTCAGTGCGTTCTTGCCAACTTAGAAACAATCTGATTCTAAACACAACCCTCAAGACCAGATTTTCATGCCTGGATGAGGAACATCTTACAACAAGTCTCCATGAACCATCACAATGATGAAACTGTAAATATCAGATACAGCAAAACGCAGGCTGGCGACAGAGGAGAACACGCATTCCTCACCTATTCTCATGCAGGGAACGGAGGTGACAGCACAGCAGCACAACTGGATTCAGCATCCAAGATGCACTGCACAAACCATACATGCGATATATTACTTTAAAAGGGGCTGCAGAAAGAAGTTACCATAAAGTTTCCATTCCAAGGCACTAAAATCTTACATTTGCTTATTAAATTTCGGCTGGGGCCCCAGGCAAGTGAACAGAACACCGGTCTAGCTACTGCGCGTTGCTTTGCTTACTGCTGCCGACATACAGCCGTAACTTACGGGAAGAAACTGCAAAGCCCGGGGCTTTCATCTGGGCTAACCCTCCCTGCCACCTCTAGCTGTCGGGGTAAAACTGACATCACAGTTCAGGTTTGGGGTGTTTGTTCTTTCTTTCCTTTAAAAGCATTAAGGGAACGTGGAACAGAAGAGGAAGAATAGTGTATCCTCTGTTCAACAGCCCCTGAATTCAGAGACCAGCTGAGACAATGGCCAGATCCTTGTGTATTCTGTAGGCAGTTAACAACCAACCAGTGAGTCCAATTGGAAAGCTGGTACTCTCAGGGGCCTGCTGGGAATCTGTGCTCCTCCTGCTCCCCAGTGCTTTCACACAGCTGCACACACCCCCCTGCATGTGCTGACACTGTGGCAGCCCTCAAAACCCCGACAGCCCGAAGCTCAGACCCACAGCCTCACTTAGCCGTGCACACAAAGAGCCGGGTGCTGCGATAGGGCTCTGCTCCCAAGTGAATGCTGCAAAATCGGGTCTGAGAGGACAAGACTTATGGCAGTTGCAGTTTCTACTCTTTGGCAATCATCTCAGATGTCAGAGACTTGAAATCCTTGCCACTCTTTCTCATGCGGTGTTTCTATAATGCTTGGCAGAGCAAGAAAGGATACATTTTCTAAAAAGGTCACTAAAAATCTGATTCCCCATAAGATAGGCTTCACGGACTTGAGGAATTGCCAGCACTAAGTGCTCAAAAACCTATTAGATCCTAGAAATTGGCTTGAAAATCATGAAAAAATAGTAAGAAATGTAGGGGACTTTGGTTTTTGATTTTGGAGCCTAGACCTCTAGAGCCTCGCACCTCTATAAAGAAATACGCCGGGATTTGTTTTTTGTGTACTAAAAGGGAGATTTCAAAGAAGCACCAAGATAGCAAGAGCTCAGGCTTTAAGAGAAGCCCCAAGCGTTCCCGGAAAGACTCAAAATTATGTTACCAGGTTTGGTACCTTCATACTCTTCCTCCAAGGCCAAAAGCCCCCACTCACAGCAGAGATCTCCTTCCCTCAGGCAGCGTTACAGAAAAAGGGTTAAACAGTGGCAAGGAGAGACCAACAAGCTTGTCAAATACACCTAGATCACGCAGGCTAACACCACTCAGCTGCTGTTGCAACCCTCCCTTATGCTGGTTAATTAATGTATTAGCCCTCCGCCCACATTTGCTAGTTCCAAAGGTTTATTCCTGCCAGTCGACAGCAGAAGCAGCACGTCTCAAACCAGTGACAGGAGCGGCACACGCTGGAGTCAAGCAGCAGCAGAGCAAAGAGCTAAAGCATATGTTTAACCCTGATGAACAGGAACGCACACATGCTCAAAACGTTAAACATGGGATTAAATATTTTGCTGGATTGAGACCAGATGAATTCCGTAGTTAGTTATTGTTATCATTGCTATGACCATCGTTACTACTGAGCGGAGAACAGCCCGGGTTAAGGCTCCCTAACCTTTTCCACGATAATGCTTTCACGTGACACATCCGGAATATACTGGCATTTCAAGGGAATGGCTCCAAAGAGCAACATCAGGAACTCACCAATTTGTTATTTCAAAGCAGAGCAGGCCCAGCTACTCTTTCGCACCCCAGGAATGGTTTTGATAATCTACCTTATGAAAATGGAGCTGAACACTAAGCAATGGAGTAGAACGTGCAGCAAGTAAACACTAGAAGGAATATTTGGATACGCAGAGCAGCAGAATGAGGGGAGTTCAGGCATTCCTATCTTGTTTGTTTTCAAACACAGTGTTCCTGCTGTAAAGAGATGGTTAAGACCAGATGTTGACATTCAAACCTCTCTTTTTTTTCTTTTTTAATTTAAAATACTAATACTGGATAATATTACAAAAGATGAGAGGATAATGCTCCTTCAGAGGGATCATTCTTTACCTTTTTCTAAGCTGACAGGCATTTCAGACGTTCAGGAACTGTGGCTGTAACACATCTGTATTTTTATTTAATTACCTTTTTCCTAAATGAGATTACAACATGGCATGTGGTGTCTTTCAAACCTAACACCTGTAGTCAGAATTAGAAGCTCCACAACTACCAACGCTTAAGTTCCCAGGGCTGGGGAGGCGGTGGAGAATTGTTCAGCTCAGACTCAGGGAAAGCTGGCAACCTCATCAGCAGCGTTATCAAGGCCTCTCAGGATCTGAATAGCTTTCCTGTCTGCACATTTTTATATGTATGTATATATATTTATTTATTCATTTTATTTTAAGGCTAGTTCCAACAGGAAAAAAGTAATAGAACTGAGAATTTCCTGTGACAGCATAACCAGAAAAAAAAAAAAAAGCCCATTGCATAAAATAAACCCAGACAAAGCCTTATGTGAAACTGAAATAAGGCTGAGATGCCCCAGGTGCAACATGGGTCAACTGTCCTTCTTACAGCTCAGCGCTGGAAACGTGCCCAGCTTTTGTACAGGGTCCCAAAGCCACGGCAGAAGGCTCAAGATGTTGACTGGCCTTGGGCTATGCACTTGGCTGCTGCAGAGGCAGCGACCTTTGTTCCTGACACAGGGCTGGATTATTATTTTTTTGGTTTTCAGAGTTCTTCCTTCTCACAGGAAAAAGAACTGCTTGGCAGTTGGGGTTTGCAGCCTCACATTTTGGCATCTGATTTTTTTTTTTTCACAGGCAAAATTCTATTTGGAAAATGGATTTAAGCCCATTGTTCACACTATCTTCATGTGGCTGGCAGCTCCTCCAGGAGACTGTGGGCTGAAGCACGGCTGCAGAACGTGCTGCAAAGCTCTGTCAGTATGTATTTGATCCTACCCTGCACAGGCCAGGACCGGGGAGCAGGCACCATGGACTCCACGTACAACGACAGGCTTCTCCAGTGAACACCCCAACAAGAATAAACGAGTGCTTTGTCTCTTCTCAAAAATAAACTCCAGCTCATTTTCTGCAAGTCCCCCAAACTATGTACCAACTGGCAAAGATTTCTGAACAGAAGACCCAAAAGTGCAATTGCATAAGGCTGGTCCCACCACTTGCCATCCTGCTTTTTAAGCCTTTTACCTTCGCTTTAACAGGTGATGGAGCAGTGAAAGGGCCCTACACAAGAGGCACAGAGTGGGGAGAAGAATCCACTCCTACACGTTTTTCCAGAAGCAGGTAAAACTCATCAACTTTCTCTAGGATCAGCATTTGCTCAGTGTCGCAGGGATACCAACAGACCAAGGGAACAGTACCAAGGTAACAACAAAAGACACAGGGTGCTACTAATGCTTGGTTTTTTTAATTATTATTATTTTGTATTACCATAGCGCCTGTGGATTCCCTTCACGGGACAGTAACCCACAGTGACAGGCACCAAAAAGCCAGCACAAACAGATGGTTCTTGAACCAGGGAGTCTTCACTCTAAGCCAAAAGCCATCAGATGATGTTATGGACAGGGCAAGCGTATGGAAACCACCAAAGTTTGCACAGTCATCACAGAACCCAGCACATCAACAACTTGACTGCTAGGAAGGTTTTATAGCCATCTTAGAAAAGGAGTTTTAAAGAGAAACTGGATGGAGAACAATGAAGGTGCCTTAACATCATATGAAAACACGTGAGGGTGCTTTCAAATTTTACAAACTGGGCAACAGAGTGCGGCACAGTTCGCTGATCAGAAACTAAAACTGACATCTTAACCGAAAAATACTATATTGGGGGAAGAAACACCACGGAAGACCTTGGAAGTGAAGAGCAAGCACATAAGCCATGTGGAAGGCAAAAGCAGCAGGATTTTAGAGGGACTGCAGAAACAAGAGGCAAGATTTTGACACTGCCTAGAGGCATAAACCAAGAGGAATCTGAACCAAAGATAACATCCACAGATCCAAGGATCATAACTTTGCCCATGGTGCTTGAGAAAGAGCAGGGGGAGATCCTCGTTCTAAGCGTGTTAAGTATTAGCTGCCAGCCAGTCATCTGCAAGGGGACACTGCGGGGACAGGAACAGTGCCAAAATGGGAAACGCGCATGGTGTAAGCAAGTAGGTGTCTGTGGCACCAGCACAGGGACTGAAACTGGGTATGGCTTTGCAGGGAAAATTACCAACAGATATGGGGTAGAAGAGGAAAGGATAACGACCAGAAGTGAGACCCTCTGAGCCTCAAAGGAACATGAGGGAACGCTGGCGAGTGTCTGTTTCTCCCTCTGCTTTCTTTACATACTGCTACTCTGCTCCCTCCTGAGAGGGCTCGTCTCCAGTGCTCATAAAAATATTTCCAAGAAAGTAACTGTGTTCTCTCTGACCTTCAACGCCCTCCCTTTTCAGCTGCAATTAAGCAATGAAAAACTGGACAACTTTTCCAGCAAACATAATTTTACACCACAATCCTCATCAATCCTCCTTCTTGCTATAATAAGAGTATTTTTGTTTGTTTAAATGGAAAAACAAACAAAGGAATCCATTCCACAATACATGCCCCTATCCCTCACCCACAGAAACACTCCTAAACCACGAGGTTTACAGCTCGCTGCTTGTGAACTCCCTTTCATGTCAGAACCCATGTAGAAACCTTGGCAGGGCAAAGCGCCTGATCTGGTGCCCGCTCTCTGCTGCCACTCCAAACATCCTCCTCCTTCCCCCTTCCTAAACACTGCCTCACCCTCCAAAAAGTCCCCTGCGGAGAACCAAATTTCAAAGAGCAGAGCATTTCACGTGGTCCTTCACCTGCCATCAACCCATTCCTTCTACGAGCTGCAGAAGTCTCAGTGACCCACCAGAAGCAATCAGAAGGCTGGTGCTGGAGGCAGACACGGGGGTGCCCAAGCAGACACGTTATCACACATACAATTACCAACGACCTGCTGATTAGTGCTCTTAATTCTCACAACGTTTTGGCAGCAGTCACTGTGTCCAGTTCCACTTCAAAGCCACCTCTGTGCTTTCAGAACCAGGGTAAAGTGCTCTCTCTAATTACTACGTGTTTCCAGTATGTTTTTAATCATCATCATTAAGGGATTGAACATAACCCACTGAGATGCAGAAGGGTAAACATGAGCAATAATTATTCCAACCTCTTCACTGGTTTCAGGTAATGATCACGCTATACATTTAAAGCTGCTGCTTGGTTTATGATGGTCTGTTTTAGAATCACATTATCCAGGGTGTTTCTGGTTAAGGCCAACTAAAGGTTAAGGTCTGTAGAGGAGGGGAAAGCATGTTTTAAAATTATTTTAAAGGCTTTTAGTTATTTAAAGCCAATGCCTGTGACCTGTTAAGAATCAGCAAAGATGAAGACATCTGCCTTATGCTATTCCAGAGTAAACAGATCTGCTGCAGAACTGGAAGACAACTTAAAGTTGGAATTTCAGTTTAATTTATGATAGATGTGCCACTAGCATTTCTCAGCATAGAAACGGTTGTGTTAGTTTTAATCAAGCTAACACGGTGCTAGAAGCACTCTAAACACAGCAGCCCAACACTCACAGATGTGCCAGTATTTGCCCTCTCCTAGCGGGAGAGGAAGGGAGAGCTCGTCATTAAGGCAGGACTTTGAAAGGGCCTCTGAGGCCATCGGTCAGTGCCACGCTCGCCAAACAACCCACATCATACAGAGTGTCCGTCACTACGCTCTTCACCCCCATCTCCATACGGAAAGCACAGGGAGGACAGTTTTTCCCATATAATTTTGTAGTTACCGGTCAGTTTTCTGGCCACTCGGCTGACATGACTACGGGCAGATAAATAACACACGCCCGGAGCTCGCCTCCAGCTGGCCCGGCTGCCTGACGGCGATCACTGCTCTGAGTGCAGTCACCCCGCGCACCCAGGGTTGCTTTTTCTGGGACTGTCCCAAATTTAACCATTTCAAATCCAATGCTTCTACCACATAACAGGGACCTACAGCCTCCCAAACCCTTAAAACAAGCTTGAGGGCTTAAACACGAGAAAAGGCTGCCCAAGCACTCAGGAACAGGCGGTAAATGTCTGCGGACATCACCTAATGCTCAGCAAGCACGAATTTGGGCCACTTTAGCTGTTTTTCCTTGGAAGTAACAGAAAAGAGCACACATTTACCACGGACAGAAGCTGCGAATGTCTGATTTTGTGAGTCTAACCCTAAGGTACAACCTTCCCTGAGCAAAGCTGTTTGACTTGTTTTCATCTGGAGGTCTGTTTTGTTTGGGGTTTTGTTGTTTGATTCGTTTGAGTTTTAAAAAATTTTTTCTCTTGTTTTTCAGTGAAATACCCAAAATGGAAAATTATTGTCGACGTGGTTTTAAAACCTTGTGATTTTTTATTTTTCTTGGTAAAATACAAAGGAACTGTCTGGCCACTGGAAAGTCTGAAATAAATACTAATATTTGCAAAATACCTTCTGAAAACTTTTTGATGACCTTCCACCAGATCTGTTCCAGTTTATCCTCGGCTCTGATATGCAGCTCCCGGGTGACCTTATGACACAATTTTCTGTGCTACCATTCCCTATTTGTCGAGATAATAGGAATTCTAGTCCCCAAATAAGTGATTTTTCATCAGAAAAATGACAGTTCATCAGAGTGAAGGTTACTGCAGAAATATATTGACTTTGAATAATTACAGCTTTTGTGGGAAATGTGTCTCCAGTTCAAGATGGAGATTCCAGTGAAAAACAAACAAAATGTTCAGTCATCACACTAGCAACAACAAAATCCCCAAAATAGGCTACTTCAAACTATACCAAGGCTTTGTTTTTCCATAAGCTCTCTGGTGTAAATAATAGACCAAGCTTTGATCACGGCCGCAAAGGTGGATTTTCATGGAAAGTGCACTAATACCAGCCACCACGCATGCCCAAACGTCTAATATGTAAATAAAAACCATTAGGCACGAACTCCAAACAGACTGACACCCACTTACGTGGGTGCCGTCCAAGGCATGTCCCAAACTGCTGCACGCAGTTGGCAGAGGCGCAGAGGGCTCCCTCCAGCCCCGCTGCCCACCAGCCATCTGTGCCCACAGGTGGAGATGGGAAGAAAGGAACGTTCCACCCTGTTCCCAGCGGATGGGTTCAACCTCTTCCCCCACGTGAAAAGAGCTGCGCCAGGCTCACAGTCTTCAATTCATAAGTGTTCATCTATGAAATCGGATTCCCACCCCTCTCCACTAAGAATCTGCTATTTCAACGAAGCACAAGATGTCAGGATTTTTGCCAACATGAGCACAGCTGTCAAAATCTCATCCTTGGAAAGAATCCCAGATAGACACATGTTTTACCCCAGCCAAAATGGTCAAACTTTGCAGAGAAACATTCAGAAAGGAAAAAGGTTCCATATTGTCACTGCAATAGCTTGGGATTGCTCACAGCCAGACAACTGGGATGCGGTGTTTTAATAGCTGAACCATTAAAAGCAACAGGCATCTTGCTATTGACAGCAATAAGAACAAACTCAGTGCCTTTGGCACAAGATTATCAAAAGCAGCATTGCAGGAAAAGAAATAAGCTTGTTTGGATTTGGGAGACAACAAACAAAGGGGAAAATATGCTTGTAATTTTCTGTTTCTATAGCATGTTTTTCTAAATATCTTCAGCACTTTTGCCTGGTATTTCCAAGGGAAGTCGAAGTAGTCTTGAGTCTATATTACCTGCGGGTTCATATTCTTTCAAGCCTAAGAGACTTGCTGGACTTGCCACCAGTGCATCGGGGTGGATGCAGAAAGCTTCCTCTCTGGATTAGCCCAGGGACTAGAGGCAACCACTGTGGCACTGCCACACACAAACTCGCATGGAGGACACGAGCAGGAGGCTCTGAGGCTGTGGCCCTCTGACAGCACAGACCTCTCATGTTCTGCTTTCAGAGGGGGCTTTGGGAAGAGGATCCCTAGCCTGGAGTTTTGCAGCTTCCCGCTGTGCACATATGCTGTCCAGCCCGAACTGAGCAAGGTTCCCAACCTCCTGAGCAGACAAGCATCGACCTCTTTCTTCTGATCTGAGATGTGAAAAGGACCAATAGTTTTGCTCAGGTAACATATAGGAGCAGTGGCAAAGCTAACAGAGGTCCAGCAACTTCTCAGTCTTTTGTGCAAACGGGACCTGCATGGGTTGCCCTTCTCAGCATGGCCCAGTTCGCGTGCAAGCAGCAGTCAGCCGGCAAGAGGTGAACTCCTACAGCTGAGGGCTGGGGAGGGGAGGTGGCATCAGAAACAGCAATCATTATCCCCTTTACTGGAAAACATGTATCTGAATGGCCAAATTTACTAGCTGTTCCAGATCTTTATGAGATTTATGAGGCTTAAGAAAAAAATTTACTAGAAAGACATAAAACTTCAGTGGTTTGAGATGGAAATGTTTGCAAGGGACTTGGGATCAGCTGGTTTCAATTGCAGCCCCGTCTGAAGCAGGAGGGCTTCACTTCGGGGCTGAGGACCTCAAATATCTCCTGACCTGACCCCTCCAAAGACAGCGAGATTAAAGCTGACTAGAGAGCCAGTGCTCCATCACTGGGAGGAACTGTGGTACCCCAGATAAAGGAAAAGCACAGATAACACAGATGATGAAGAGCACATGGCAGAGACACTCAAGTCTTCTTGTGTGAACTAGCCCAGTCCTAAGCTTGAGCTAATAATACCTGGTGAATCTAAACTGCTCCCTGACCCTGCACCACCAGTCCCAGCACTCCTGGTTCTGTGGGGCTTATTAATTGCATAGAAAGCTAAACCTGCGCTGACTTTCTGCATTTACATCCTGCTGGGAGCAATACAACCTGAGCTCCTGGCATGCAGAGCTCCAAGAAGCATGGGGCAGGGACACCTCCGTGGCTTGGCATTTTAGCGCCAGTGCTCTTGGTGCAGGACTGGTTCCCAGCAGAGGCACGTGAACATCTCTGCACTCTGCTTTGTTTTCCCTCTGTTCACAGGGAAACCCCTCCCGGTTCTGACAAAGCACATTGCCCCAGACTCAGCCTCTCCTTCACAGAGGCAATCCCAAACTCTAATCTTTGTGAAGAAACCTTATCTCTGGGTTGAATTTGACCCAGCGCAAAACAGAAACTGAATTCCCCTCCAAGCATAACAGGCAGGACAACAAAACACTTGGAAAATGTTGTTTTTCCCTTATTAGAGCCCGAAACCGCATTACGCACATCTCTTAATGAGGGTAATAAGCTTTAACTAAACAGCCTCTGAACTGAGCTCATCATCCACTTAGAGTAATATTCCCCTCAGTGCCTTGTATGGCATGTTGGGATAGGTTGGCCAACATTTAACACCTTTGCATTTGCCAGCATTTGTTCCTGGCTCTGAAACAAACACAAAACATGCTGAAAATTCCCAAAGGTATCCAAGGGGGGTGGGTAGCTGATGCGGATGCTGCTGATGAGCTTACACCCACACACACCTTACAGCATGCTTAATTATAGCGGGCTCTCGTGGGGTTCACACCTAGCAGCTCACAACTGCTCTGCTGGCAATTAGATTTGGTGTGAGCTCGAAGGCGCATGAGGTTCCGTCCACCTCTCTCTTCCCCCTGAATTACTGGAGAATATTTCCGTTCCTTCTTCCTCTCATTTTATCTTATGTCCCCCAGACCAGGTGTGTAGCTGCCTGGCAGATACTCACTGAAAACAGCCAGGGAGTTCCCAGTTCATAATCCTTGTCGCTGGCACCGCCTTTAATCCTGTGTAACCGCAAACACCAAACGCTGCATACTTGCACGTAGGAAACTCCTTTCACACAAGAGTGCTGCTGTTGATAGAGGATTTCCCACAGCGGACCAGCTCACCTGCCCAAGCTCCCGCCTCCACGCTGGCTCACGCTCGACGGTGCCTCACCACAAAACACACTTGTCAATGGCCAGCGTTGCTGTCTGAGGAGATGGAGTTTTACATAATTCTGCTCAGGCACCGTTTATGTCTCAAAATGTAATTTTTTTGGCTCGCTTTAGTGGCTTGCAAATTACTTACAGCCCTTACTTGTGTACTGATGTTCAGAGAATTATCTTGATCTGTTTCAGACATCCAACTTCACCGCTTGGCCCGATAGCATCTTGCAGGAGGGAAGTCCGCAAATTCACCTTGCTCTGTATAAAGACATATTTACTTGTTAGAATTAACATTATCTTTGTAAGATCTCTTACCAGACAAGCATGATCATGAAACTTTTCTGGCCCTGAAGCCTGTTTACTCAGGGAGTTTCACTTAGCAATTATTAGGTTTTGAAACACAGAAACAAACTTCTCAGTCTAGATACAGCAGAAGTTAGGAGCAACTCACAGGTTGAGCCAGTGCTTTGATCAAGATTTCTATAAAACCAAACATATTGCCTCAAAATCTGCAAGCGTGGGTTTTGACAAACAAATGCAAACTTGCATCTAGCTTGGAATACACTGAATCATATTTTCTTCATCAGCAACATCACCATGAACTATCGTCTGGAAGGAAAGACAATTCCGGCTCTTATCTACTTGCTCTTTGCATGACATGAAGCTTATGAGGGTTACTCCCAAGCACTGCAGTCCAGCGCACATCAAGCTGTAGCCATGGACCTGCTGTACTTGAGTACTCTTCTCCAAGAAAGTAAATGACTAAGGGGTGTTTGCCAAGCCTCGATCTTTCAAGATTCTCTTCCCCCAGGACTTCCATTCCCTTCGCGCTGTCCGTGACTTCAAAAAGCAAGTTACGGTTACTGACACAGTATTAGAACTAGCTAAATCATCTGGTTTTTATTACGTGAAGCTCCAAATCAATCAAGTGTCTTCTACGCATAACAGGGCACTCCATGGTCCAAGAAACTCAGCACCAAAACGTCTTCATTTCCCCAGTAATAAGGTAACATGCTTATTTAATTCAAACTTCTTAGATAAATCCTTACACGAACACACTTTAGCCAGCAGATTGCTTACAAACTCCTCACACTGATTATTGACTGAAGCCCCTGTCGTGACCCACGAACTGTGCTGCTCTACGTCACACAGGGCTCTTCCTGCTCCTGGCTGGCAGGAGGGATTGCATTTACTCGAAAGGAGGGTTTCAGCAGTGCACAGGCACCATTTTCATTAATATTATTGATTAATTTATCTTTTTTTCCAAGAATTTTCATGAAAAGAAAGCTAATGGTGATATGAATAAACTGGAAAAGGAAGAAAATTGACTGTAGAAGTTTTTGTCCTTAATCTCATTACTATTTTCCAGCAAAAACACTCACCCTATTTCCGCTTCTCCAAGTGAAGCACTATTCAGCCTAATGAAAGAGCTCGATGTGAATTTCTGAGTTTTACTCAAATATGTTTTTATTTGTATCGTTTCCACACTTAAAAATTAGAGAGCTATTCCCTGATAAAGCATTTATGCATATTTATGTTTACCTTACTATAAACTACTGATAACTCCAGCTGTCAAATTCTTCATTTGTGAACAGTGATGTGTTTAGCTACATGAAAGACCTTGGAGTTAAGATTTTCAAAAATTAAACACACTCTTGTAACCAAATCCAGCCTTTTCAGACTGTTCTGTATTTACCTGTATATTTTTCAGACCATTAACTAAATGCCAATTAGTTAATGAGCAATGTTATTATGAAGGAAAAGCAATTTTCCAGAAACCTGAGAAACTGTGAACACCGAAATAACAAATCAAAATAAATCAACCAACTTCAAATCCCTCTCGCAGTATTTGTAAATACCCAGGATAGTAAACATTTTCCCCAGTGTTATTCTTTCTCCCTTTATCTCCAGCTCCAATGGATTTGCTGCTCAGGTCACTGTAATATACGGCACTCTAACGTGTTTCGTCTGAAATTTCCAGTAAGGCACACAGCTCTTTTTTGCTTTCCTCAGGCATCAACTGCTAAGTCTTTCAGACCTCTCTTTAGATCTCAGGCTTTAACACTGCTGCGTATCAGAGCACGTACCAATTTACTACTATAGCTCTCTTTAGCCAACCAAAGATAAATCATGACAATATGGCATTGCCACTTTGGGGAACAGGCTGCTGCAAAGAAGAGGTACTTGGCCTTGAAATTAGTTGTTGATATTTTCAAAATTTTTCAAAATCACTAGCATGTACATAGAAGGGAAAAAAAATCAGAGAAGAGAAAGAGAGACTGTTTGTAAATGTAGACAGATCCTTCTTCAGACGTCATTCGGGGGATATCTGGTTTCACTGGTCAAGTACAGTTTGTCTAATCTGACTTTGAAATCATTGTTTGCCCCTTGAAATACCTTGGTTGTATGAGACAAGATATGAGTCTTTAGGAGGTTGGCAGGGTGAAGAGAGGAAGAGAAGGAGGGAGACAGAAAGTCAACAGATCAATAAAAGCACTTTAGGATAATGGCTCTACCTCAAGCAGATCATGGTCTGGACTCCAGGCCAGTCCCAGCACTGCCAGGAAATGTGCATTTGCATGAATGAAACATTAAATCCACAGCAAATGTGGCAGAAGCTAAGGTTCTGCTTCTGACCCCACCCTGTTTCAGGGGTGTGTTTCCCTTCCTGCTCATCCTTGATCACACCCAGTGTCCTCACCGTAGTCAGACCCGAGCCAGGGAGCCTGGGCAAACCAAAGATGTGGGTTTGCAGCTTTTTAGAAAGACAGGCAGTAAAGGAAAGCATTAGGGCAGGGGCACAGAGGTGTATGCATGTGGTTCCCCCTTCACCCCCCTTTTTTTTCATGCTGAGCAGTACCATGGAAACAACATAGTACCTCAGTCAAGTCAGAGCTCATCTTCCAGGAGCCAGCGCCAATATACTGCATCTGGGCACCATCTCCTAAAGGCTTCCCAACTCGATGGAATTTTATTACAGAAAGGGCCCCATCTACTGCCAAAAATTTGCAGTGAAACAAACCACATATTTAAATACCTTTTGTTTCATTAAAAGGCTTCCATTAAATAATTCCCAGCCTTTCCATTCCACTTTCCATCTCTCAGCCTCACCCCCACAGGAGAAGAGCATCCATGAGCAGCAGCCAGCCTCACCAAACACACCCATAGCGCTCACGTCAGAAAAGGTCCCCCTGCTTTTTAGATTGCTTCAGAGCGTCCACCTATCATGTTCACTTGAAAAAAGAGACTGAACCCCCCCGCCCCCCCTGCATCCAGGACATTCTAGATGCAGAACTAGTAAGCAGCAGAGAAGTGGGTTTCCTGATCCGTGCTGTGCAGCCAACCAGTCAGGCAAGGCTGCCCGTGCGTCAGGAGCGGAGGGAGTCACGCACAGAAGTTTTCATACTGCACACGCACAACCCAGAGTTAAAAGGGCTCGAGCCTGCTTCCTTACAGCCCAGAGCTTCAGGGTTTAAGAAGATATTGAGAACCCATGACATTACGACTGTGGCACAAAATCAAGTGCTGGGAGCTGAAGAACTAGGACCCAAGTAGACAATAATCCAAATAGAACTAAAATACTAAATAAAAGTATTATTTAATAATACTACTAATGCATATATATACTAAAATAAGGTGGTGAACCACGGGGTGTGGGTCACTCTCAAGGTTTAATTTACACAGTTGAAGTTCCTCTTGGGCTGGAGGGTTATTTTAGAAACTGTCCATTTTTCCCAGGGATTTTTTTTTCCCCCCTTCTATTAGCACAATCAAGATAATCACACAAGAGGATGGTCCTATGGCCTGGCACTAGAAGCTCTGCTAGACGCCAACACTTGTGCACAAAGGACCTTAATTCACCGCAAGGTGCAAGAGCCTGGCAGGAAGCGAGTAAGGAATTTCTGCCCATGCAGCCACCCCCGCACTGCCCTCCCGAAAAGAAAGCAGCAGCTCTGCTTCTCAAGCCCGGGTAAGAGAGCACGACAAATGAGGAGAAACTGTAATAAGACACACATCAAAGACTGTTTCTTTTTAATTACCCTCTCTCAGTACCTTTTTGCTCATCAGCTGGAACTCCCTGTTGCTTTTTTAAAGTAAACAAAACAGTGAGGTTTTAACACTGACCCACCTCACTTCTTCGGTCTAATTGCTGAAACTGGCCGTAAATTGTCCATTTTATGACAACCTGAATAGCCTCATTTATTCTGGACGCACACATCTGGTTTTGTGGGGGGGTACATGTGCACGCACACTTACACAAACAGAACCCTCTCTCCTGATGTAGGGATGGCCGGGGCTGGCCAGTGTATGATTTCAGCCCCATATTGAGTTTTGGCTGGTGTTGAGGTCCCTGAGGCTGCAGAGAAATAAAGCTCTCAGAGGGGAAACAGCATGTAAACATGGCTCTTACGTTCGCCTGCATGGAAAAATGTTCCCTTCAGATGAGGCTGGTGAATGAATCATGCGAGAAAGGTCCTGCTAGCGCAGGTTGGGAGCAAGCTTGTTAGCAATGAGGCAGAAGGAAATATGCAAAATGCATCTGTACCTTCTCCCCTCTGAGCAAACAGGGCCAGTTTCCTACCAGCCTGAGCAACCAGCAAGAGGAGGGCACAGCCAGCCAGGGGAACACCAGCTGCTGA
>NW_010394841.1:452842-461566 GCF_000710305.1 Buceros rhinoceros silvestris
ATGCTCCGGACCCGACAGAAACCTCACTTCCCACGTACCATGCGAACCTGTCATAAGACTAAATGAAGGATAGATGTAACCAGCCAACCTAGCTTCTCTTCTTCCTCTTGTAAAAGTAAATAACATTTAATACTTTCATTACGGTTACTCAGCTGCTCTAGATGTAACATTCAATAAATTGGCTGTTTAATTTTAATTGGCAATTTATCTCCTACGCATAGATTCCAACTTGTTGCTTACTTAATACCTATGCTTGCTTTTTTTTTTTAAATCAAACCCCACTATTTTCCATCAACACACTGATGACAGAAATGGAAGAGGGGGAGAAATTCCTCTCTGTGCGTAATACACGTGTTTCTGATGCACACCAAGATGAGGAGCTCTAGGCTGATGGCTTTGGCTCTCTGGCAGCATGAGCAGCCTAAGCCCCTTCTTCAGCCAGTGGTGTGTGCCCAGGGCAACTGGGAGCCTCCTCCCCGCATCCACCCGTGCCTGCCGTGCTGTGCTCCTGCAGAAGGCGGCACGAACAGCTGGGAAAACAAGAGAGGCTCCCCAGGCCAAGTGCAGAAATTCACCTTTCTCGTGGGGGAAGAAGTTCAGACACACAATTCACACATGGTCATCCATCAACACAATAAGGAGAATTTCTCAAGAACTCTGATAGCACAAAACATTTGGGGGTTTTTAAGAGGTTTTTGTCTTTGGTTTTCAAGGGAATTTTTTTCTTCATTCCTGGTGGGAAAGCTTATGCCTTTAATTCTATAACTATAAACTAAATAATATATCAGGTTTTTTCTGTCAGGCATGGCAATGGTACTGAACGTATGCAAAGTTTCCACTAAAGGTTTTTGTAACTTAATTTTCCTCTAGAGATTAGAGGAAGCCAGATATTCTGTTTCTTGCTGGAACTTGGCTGGTAGCCACACTGCGCTCCCTTTCCCTGTCATCCATCCCTGGCCCCCCCAGCCCCCAGCACTGTTAATCAGATGGCTGTATCTTCCCTATATTTCTCCTGTCAAGCTATTAAGGGGATTCAGAAGACAGAAAGAAGAGAATCAGCTGAGATATAAACCAGCCCAGCTCCCAGAGTGCCTCTCCCCCTTCTCAAGGTTGAGCTTGCCGTATTACTGCACACACTCCTGTCAAAGCGAAGGAGAACTCTGCTCTCCCGTGCTGAGCGTACATGGCTGAAGCTTATTTTCCAAACGAAGAGGGGCAGGCAGAAATTCTCCTGCATGGAGCCATCGCAGACCTGTAAAAACAGGAAACTGCAGTGCAGAGAGAGAGCGAAATCACAGAGCCTGGGCTGCATGCCCAGGATGTTCCAGTTTGGCCAGGCCATGCCCCTGCCCGCACAGGGAGAGCGCAGCGCTGACGGGGAGCTTTATGCTGTTTGAAAGCAGAGAGTTACCGCAGCTCCCCCAGTTCTGGCAGCTTCCGTCAGCAGCGAATTCCTGGCACGTGCACAGCAGGGAGTGGTGGTGGCCAGTTCAAGAAAAAGCCTCATGAGGCTCACAGAGAACCCCCAGATCCAAGTCAGACTTCAGGCTGCAAACACTGGTTTTATCGCATCCCTCCCTCCTCCTTTGCCTTTGGAGGACAACAGAAATGCTCAGTCCAGCACACACGACGTCTATGGGAGCTTTGCCTCCTATGGAAATGTTCCTAGGGGACCCTTTCTTCACTAGGAGACAAAACGAACTCCCACCTCGTATATCTTAGGTCTTTGAAAACAGTTGGATCCCAACTTTTTTGGCTGGGTCTACCTCCCATTCTTGTACATATTAATAAATGAAGGAAAAAAACCCTCATCTAACTCAGAGGTCCAACTCATCAGAAATAAGAACTGTTACACGATTTTGGCCCAAGCTTTCTCCTTCCAACAAACCAGGTAGCAAACTGATCAAGACCACCATAAAAATGCTTCATTTTCCTCGTAATTTGAGAGCTTCTGAGAGCGTCGGAGACCAGGCCCTGCACTCCAGCAGCACACTGCACAAAGATTGGTTTTATTTCAGGCAGGTCCACTTTGCTGTCCAGTGCTCTGATTTTAAAAGTACTTAGAGAGGTTTTTATGAGACACTCAGTGAGCTGTGAGCTCTTGAGCACCTCAGATGTTTTGGAAAATGGCTATATATTTTTTTTTAAAAAGACTTAACTGGGTAAATTCCTATGTTCCTCTGAAAACAAAATATTCATGTACAAAACAAACATCTGTGGATAAGCATCATGAAACGATGGGTCACTGGACAGATGTTTTCAAAATCCATGTTAAACAGAGAGAGAGGAAAAATCAAATCATGTTACCAATAACCAAGTTCCCTATTCAAGCAAAACATTTACTCACTTCAGAAACAGTCAGTCTAAGGAAGAAGCTGACAACTTCTGAATGCACCTTAATGACGTATTTGCTCTGTCCACTCCCTGGGTCAGTCTGAGCTGATCTCTTGGTTTTAGACATGCTAATAAAATATCAGTCCCTTTTCTTTGGGATTTTTGTTTGGTTTTGTGCCTAAAAAGGCAAAACAGACATTTCTGTAAGTAACATATAGACAACATTTTATACACACACAGGTTGTGTTTCTAGACAAATGTTTGACTGCAAAAAGTCCATGTGAAAGGAGGTGGGAATGAACACAGGAATGCATTTGCATGCCTGAAACAGCGAGCACACCTCCACACCGGGCGTGCGAGGAGGAAAGGTGCAACCGAGCTCTCACCACACCTTCTATATTCTGTGAGGACACAGCTTTCCCCCGTTCAAACCCGCCTACTCGAGCACCCTCCGCAGCCACGCTGCCCTTGCTGCAACCTTTTGTCTTTCACTCGCCTTTCCTCCCTTTATCTCTGTTCCATAACCATTATCTCCATCAGCATAACTCCTTAAGATACACCTAGACATCATTTCGCCAATGAATGCATTTCACACAACATTAGTCATATTGTACTGTGGATAATTTTTACGATATTGCTGTGCCTCTCCTTGGTACGTTGTTACACTTTAATTTGTACATATTCTGCTGCTGATGTAGTGCCATTCAGCTGTAACCAGAGAGAGCATGATGGTGCAGTATTACTGCAACAGATTTTCCCTTGAAAAGAAAAGAGAGGGGGAAAAAAAAGAAGAGACTTTTTCTTAAGAATAAGTTTGTTTCCTTTCTAGGATTAGTTAACTAGACAGGCCTGTCTGCCCGGTCAGCAAAGAACCAAATCCCAACGTTGCCCAGTGGAAACGGATTTAGATTCAGGGTTACATCTCGAGTCCGTTACATAAACAAGTATATTCTGTAAATCTGTGTTTTGAATCATTTTTTTCACAAATTTCAGGGTAAACATTTCATATCTGCAACAGTTCTTCACACCCTTTCTAGCTACTCATCTTCACCAGATGAGCTAACACCAACTATCAGTTTCCCTTCCAAGTGGTGATACCCTTTCTGTGGTTAGAGTTGAAAATGCTACAGATCAATTTTCAGCTCCAGGCATCAGTTTTACATTTAGACAGGCAGAGCAGAACGCCTAAAGCCTGTCAAGGGTTTTAGGTATTCAACAGCCAATGTCAGTATCTTCACAAAGAACCGGCCACACTATTTTCAGTGTTTCTGCTCAGTGATGGAGTTTCCCATATGGAAATGTTTTGCAAAAATAAGGGATTATTTGGAAAGACACTAGGCTAACCCTGCTGAGTATCTGCTTTTCTTCTTAGTTCTACAGCATGGAACATTACTGCTGGTATTTTGGACAGTGACCATAAGATCATAAGACTGAGTGATAGAGACGCCCTCAGTTCTTTGTTTACTTCTGGAAGACAAAACAGTTGATAATTTCATCTAATAAACAAGAGTTTTACTTAATTCTGTAAAAATACTAGTTTATTTTTAAAGGAGCTAAGTTTGTCCCATGTATTTGAACACTGCCTGACACAATACATTCCCTTGAGTAATGACATCTCCACTCTTGTTTCTAGCCAATCATAGTGGTAAAACCTTCCCATCCCCCCTCCACCACTGATCGTAATCTAAGATTTATAAAAAAATATTTCCTGCCCTACAGATTTACTCCTCCAAGTTGAGTACGTTAAGCAGACATGAGTGGCTTGTAACTCTACTGTAAGTAATTTGGCTCTAAAGATAAAATAATCTCAGTTGCTTGAAAAGAGCTAAACCCTTGGGCTGAGACCCCTAAAAGTATTTTGGTACCCTGAAGGTCTTGGGTGTTCACCTTCCTGTGCTGTCATGAAATAGTCTTGTTCTCGCAGGTTGAGTGAATGCCAGGCAGCACAAGGAGCGCCCTCATTTCAGGTTCCTATTCTGAAAGAGTATTTTGGTATTTGAAGCCTCTACCATTTCCTTTAAGGAAAAGTTTTTTTTAATCTAAGAGGACCAGTCACGATAAAAGACCTTGGCATACTTACCAGGCTTTGCGTGCTCTAATCCTGCAGTGTGGGCAGATACAAGGAGAAACTGTGATGGAACAATCTTCTGCTTTTCTTCCTCCTCAGATGATGTAACACATTCATTCACAAAAACTACCGTGAGAGGAGGGTAAACATGGTCATCTTCTAAGTCTTTCCCAAACCACTCATGTGAACTGCTCTATTGAACAGATATTTAGAAAGGGATTTAGAGGGGGCAAAGAGATTAAGCTCTGGAGCTGCAACAGCTCTAGCACCAGCCTACATAGCGCTCACTACATCCCTATGACATCACCTGCCTGAGTGGTTTATATCAGGTCTATATTCACCTCTGTCAGATCTACCTAGATTCATTTCTATATTTGTTCTGACATGGAATTTGCAAAACACTCCACCTGATTATGCTATTTTATAACTGAAGGACATATTTATCTGCAATACCAGTTAAGATCAAAAAGGGCTACAGCCCTACCATACCATCAGACCTGAGAGGGTCACAGGTTTTCTGAGAACACGCTTCTGAAATAAACCCACGCATTTTCTCTTGAAGATATAATAAAGTAATACAGGAAAAAGACGTAGAGCTTAATAAAGTAAAAAGACTCGAGGAAATAAAGGAAAAAGACTGTGGTGTTTTGCTTTGAGGCACCAAGTCAGTAAGACCATCTTCCTGCGGTTGCATCTCCTATGGACTTTCCATGGTCACATCTGGAATGAAGTGGGTGGGCACCAGGTCAGGTCAAAGCTGAGTCTTTCAGAAGAGGAAAGAAAAAGATGCATCTATTTAGGTACCATCCTGTATTTCTTTACTCCTTGTTCAGTGTAAAATTTTGTGCAATGTGAAGCTTGCGCCATGAACAAGTTTTGTTTGGGTTTTTTTCGATCGACTCTTACAGGAAAGGGTGCTGCGTACCAAAGCATGGAACGCTTCCAGTTTGCACAAACTGTGATTATAAAAACCAAAACAGTCATAACTAAATGGAAAGTGTAATACAGTTTTCTAGGAATTCGGGGCTGATTATTTTTAAGTAATTCCTCAAAAGACAAGGCAGCGCTTGTGTCAAATAACGACTTTACTGAAAATGAAATGGCAACAAAAGAATTATTTAATGAGTTTCTCATTTCATAGCATATTTCATAGCTGTTGTACAAGTTGGGGTAATATCTGCTACGGTTTATAAAGGAACAGCGCTGTAAGAAGCCTCCCTGCTAATTATAACTGGTTACGAGGTACATCACTCATATCAGAATGAAATTTGTTTCCATCTCAAACACCATCTTTTTTTGCCTGTTTATGATCATAAACTGGCCACAGAAATGCTGATAAAGAGATTACAGAAAGTGTTATTAACTTAATCCCTTCCCGGCTGGAGTTTCTTCTTTTAACCCAGAGTTATTTGGAGTCTTGTTTACACGTTGCGATGTGTCAGACAGTAAACACTCTCTCTCTTATGGAGGGTTGCGCAATGACAGCCTGTGCTCTTCCATGTGTACGTCAGGCAGAAGGGCTGACTTTGACAGAATGTGCAAAAGAACCTATAAATCCAATGGTTCCCTCCACTTTCACAGGCAGCGTATGCGAGGGCTCCACACGTATAGTAGATGTTTCATCTGCATGCAAAACGTGCTAAAATCTGTCCTGAAAAGCATCTACGCTTTACAAACACACCATAATTCTACGAAGAAAAAAATGCCTGACATATATTTTGGCTGATTTCAAATTCATATATATTTTAAATTATCTATGTACCCTAAGCCATGTATTTTACACCACAGAATGATAACCATTACCATCTAATCCACTGATGGTGGTGATTTATTGGCCAGTCGTTTACAGCACACTGCCCCTCCTGAAGTTCATGCTGTCATTTTAATTTTTGTTGTTGTTGCTGCTGCTGCTCTTATCCGGATGCAGCACTTACCATGAAGATACCACGGTCTTACTCACCCTGTAAGCATAATCGATGCTATTGAAGATAATGATTTAGGATATCATCCATCTCCAGTACAGCTTGCCATTACGCGACTTGTTCTTGCAGGTATCTGATTTGTATCATAGACGGGTTGGCCTGATTGCTGTTTTGCCACAGAGTAATAGTTTCCTGGTTTCCACTGACACACTGAGTCTCCCTTGATCATTCGGGTGATCAGTCAACACACAAGTTAATTACGGGTGAAGGGGTGTCTGAAGCCCAAAGATCAAGAGATACGCACAAGGTCTTCTCCAAGTCATTATTCACCTTCTTAAGCATCAGGCAGCCAGTCCAGATTCCTGTCTCCTGCACCATCCCCAAATATAGTGATGTAACAGGAGGAAACCTGAACTAGAGCATCTAACAGACACAAAACGAGCCTTCTGATTTCTCCAAGAGAGGGAAAAAAAAAAAAAGATCCCTGTGGGCATGATTGCCTTCATGGGGGGAAATCAGGAGACTCATTTACTTATTTTTAAAAAATATTTTAAAAAAAATCAAGGGTAGCTGTTTAGAGGTGGACAACCTGACAGCTCGCCACAAGGCTTTCACCTGCTTCCCTGGTAAAGCTTCTTAGGTTTTAACTGGCATTGCAACTGATTGCCAGCAGTTTCAAATATTGCCTTCATCTTTACTCCATGACAAAGAATAATTTGATTGGCAGAAATTAGGAGCTACTGGACAAAAAGATTAGAATCCCTCCCAAAACGTAAAAGTAAAGCAGATCTCCCCAGAACTTTTCCCTCCCATATTTCAATCACCCTCAAAACTCAAATGCTCCACATTAACACTATCAGCAGCCAATTACAACCACTAGCCTGAATCACCTCCTTTGGGCCAGGTCTCACTCTCCTCTGGGAAGAGGCTTCGCAGCCTCCCTCCTGCTTCGAGACCCTGTGAGCTAAATACAACTTCAACAGGTCTGTAGGGACCTACAACAGTCAACAGGTCGTGGTGCTGTGCTGCAGCCACAGGGTAATGCTTTTTGTGGGCAGAAAGAAATACCTCCCTGCCAGCAAGGGGTTGTGCTTGCTGGAGGCTTGGGTACCAGCTCGATACCTGCACCATGGAGCTACACCTGCATTCATCCACCAAAACCAGTTTCTCCATCTCTGTGGTTTTCGTGATACCAGATTGAAGGAGCCGTAACCGGGCAATATGCTTCAAAGGTTTATTTCCTAAAATAATATCGTCATTACTCTACTCAAAGCCATCCTGCCTTTATTTTCGAGGCAAAAGGAACTGAATCAGAGTTGCAGATTTGAAGAGATACCACGGAAGGTCACACGTCCTAAGCACTTTGGTGCCAGCATAACTCGGTGCTCACATCCACACACGCCTTCTTCCATATGCAAATAAACGCTACAGATGCACAAGCCACTTGCACAGATCTGCACACGCCGAAGGGATTTACACATGTTAATACTTGGAAAGCAAAGTGAGAATGTCTGTAAAATGGCATGCAGAAAGCACATCCATCCATGGGCTTATCCCTCTGGAGGCATCGCTACTTGGATGTATTTCTAAGCAGAAAAGCAGTTAAAACATTGATATGTCACCCCGCCTCCAAAACCTAATGATTACAGTCTGTTAATTACACCACATCTGTTGGAAACGTTAGCAAATAAATTGTGGACCTGATCTATTATTCATAATACCAATAGAAATTACAAGTCATATCTTGAATTCATACTCATGCGAAGTGGCAGCAGGAGCAAACCATGCTGCGCTATCCCTATCCCAACTTCCCCGTGCAAGTACCACGTATTGCGACAAAGCAGCTCTAACAACCTGTTGAAAGTTTCACTTTCTGCAGGTGGAGAGAAAGCAAGAAGAGGTTACAAAAACTCATACAGAGAAAAGAACATGAAAAGAATGTTTTAAATGGCATTTACAGCGAGTCCCAGAGTAGCTCTAAAATACTGTAGCCACCTCTTGCCACTGCTTTCAGCCAGCTCTCCCACAGCTCAGTGCTCACTGCAGCGTTTGAAGCCCAGCTCGGTGTAGGGCAGGGTCTGTTAGAGAGCGTCACCTTAGCACAGCTATGCCCTGAATTCAGCCCCCAGCTGTGGCACCTCTGCTCCTGGTGTGAAATCCATAGGGATCTGCCAAATCTCCATGCTTTTTGAGGGAGTTTAATGCTAGGACGAATTCACAGAGCTGCTGACGTGCTCGCGTGACAGCCAGGCAGCAGGTCTCTGTCCTGCCTCGTGCCGAGCTCTGAACCGCAGCACCTCCCGTGCTCCACAAACACTATCCGGGGCTGCAATCGCTACAGCTTCTCCAATGCAACAATTCAGCTTTCAAGCAAAAAATAGATTCCCCCTGCCCCCCCCC
>NW_010394842.1:0-28196 GCF_000710305.1 Buceros rhinoceros silvestris
AAAGTCATCATTCTGGAGCTGGCTTCATGATTAAAAACTCCCAAATCTTTGTCCGCAAAGCCAAGCCATGATGATTATCCTTCTATATATACTGTCTTCCTTCTATAACAATTAATTACCAAGTAAGTTTTTACTTTGTGAAAGTATTTCTGACAATTAATATCAGAAGTAGTTCCTCAGAATATGACTCTACTTGCTCAGAGTTATTGGTTGCTTCCTAATAACAAGACTTTTTAGTCGTGATCAAGTATAATAAAGACTGTAGATGACCATAATGAAAACATAGTCAAAAGGTTTTTTTAAAAAATATACATACTCTGGAAACATACTACAATTTCTGGATATGACCAAGACGGTAGAAGAATACCACTTGGTTTGAAAGCACAATGTCCAGGTAAGACATTAGGATAGCAATACAAGAAATCTAATCACCAGAAGAGAAAATATTTATTCCCAAACATTATAGGAGTTGGATAATATTTCTCATGTTTAAGAATGTCTTCCTGGAAAAGTAGTGCTTTGTTTTAAGATACTTCTTACTTTAAATGTTTGTAATTGTATCTGAGCCCTTCCTTAGGGTCTTTGTGTTGAAAAGTATGTTTGAAGAGAGGAAAAGAAATTTTAAGAATAGAATCTCATTCAGTGCTGTATGAATCATAAACACAGTCACAAACACTGTGAAAAATAATTACCCTCTTATTCATGGTGTAAAATTGAGGCAATCTTACATATACAACGCTCCATTAGTGGGGCCTATAGCTATAGACAAAGCAGGCCATATATTTTGACTTCAAAGTTATTTTAGGATAGAAAAATTATAAAGGGCGGAGTGGGGGAGGAGAGAGAGGAGAGGGGGAAGGGAGAGGGGAAAACTCTTGCCCCAATTCATGTATGCATATTGGATATATTAATAACTGCTATCTACTTCATTATCTACTGAATCTTCAGATTATGAACTAAAGCTTATGAGAGGATGGCTGAGAAGTTCTTAGTATGGAGTTACAGACTAATAGCTACAAGGCAAGAGTGAGGAGACGGAGGAAGAAAAGGGTGTTTTAAACTTTAATGACAATCTCTTTCTACAAGAAACCTTATTTAACAGACATAACTACACTTCAGAATCATCCAGTGCAAGGTCATGAGCATAGCAGCACTTGAGCTTTTGAGTAAAGGCACTGCCACAGCGGCTTCAGGATGTGTAACAAAAGGTTGCAAGGGTACACACAAACAGAAGGCTGCACATGTTTAAGAAGACCCCTAGTATTACAAAGGTTAAAGCATCTAAACCACCATACAATACAGTAGAAATTTTACTGGGACAGAAAGTTCTCTGAATTTGATGAGTTTGCCCATGTTCTCTATCAGCTAGCTGTCTCCCTGGGTTAGTTGTTACAAATTATCAGTAAATCTTGGGAATTTCTGGTCTCAGGAGAGTTGTTTCAGATTTTGTAACATATAGACAAAGTAGTTTAATCTCTCTTTGATACACCGGGCTAATTCTGCATTAACACTGTCAGCCTATTCTGCATGCAAAATGCCTCTGTATGGTGCATTAGCAGTAAATAGACTTATTCTGAGCATATTAGAATTGCAGAGACAAAATTGACAGAGAACAAAATACAGACAGAAATATGGAATTCATGACTTTCATTAACTCATACATTTTAATAATGGTTAAAAAAAGGTCAGTGAATATCAAGCAGCTATTTTTTGTTTCCTTTAAAGAAAAGGATATTTGTAATATTTCAAGACATAGATAATAAATGTTGTGTAGCAATCTGTTTAGTGCATAAAGAAAAGTTAAACATGGAATTCACCAGGAAGCATTATAATTGTAGTTGCGAAACTATTTCAGTCATTGCATCCTCAGAGTCATAGCAGGAACTGTTGTCCTGGGTTTATATACAATTTGGTTATCCTAATATTGCGTAATGGTCATGTGACATTAGACAGTGTCATGATGATATTATAGAAGTTAATATTTAATAGTTAATATTAGAATACTAATTAATGTTGGAATTATTTCAAAAGAATAAACAAGTCCTTACCAAGGAGATTCGTACTGAATGCTTTTTCCTTTTGTCTAACAGATCTTAAGGGTTTCTATCAGCATGGAGGTCCCAGAGTTATATGAGCTATATCGGCTTTTGCTACAAGCTCCCAGATCCTCATGATCTCCTTACATCCTGCTGACCTTGCTGAGCAATCAAAGAGATTCCTCTGTATGCACATGCCTGGAGAAATAGCAAATTCCTAAAAATGGAACACAATTCTCCTCAGACTTTTTTTTCTTTTTTTCTGTGGGTCTCTCTGAGTTGAGATCTTCATCTCCATTTGTGACAAAACTTATTTCTTCCTCTTGCTTTTACCCCACCATGTCTACTGCTTTCTCTCAAAAGCTATTTTTCAGGGAGACAAGGCGTATTTTCCACAAGAAACTTCTAACTTTTTCCCAGACACAAAACACCAAAGTGTCTACTGATCCTTACTTTCCTCCTATGGTCCTAATAGCCTTGCAAAATTCCTCCATTTTATTATTCATAACTTAATTTGCCATGTAATTTGTGCCTAATTCAAAACCCAGATCTGAAAATCTGAAATTTTGGTACAGTCTTGCTAATTATAATGGAACTAGTCACACACATACTGTTGTTTCTAATACTGGAAAGACTGGAGCCTTAACTAAGAAGTGATTGTACACTCTGAGAAATGCAAAAGGTGCCTTTACTAGGTGACTACTGTTACTCTTTTATTATCACAATCTGATGAACACATCACATAACTGAAAACATAAGTATCTAAGAAAATGAGACTAGGAAGACAGATTAGTTTCAAAAGGTATAGCAAGTCTTCTCACCATAGGTTCAGCTTGACACTAACGAAGAATGATGAATTCAGCCCATCATTACATCTATAACACTAAACCACCATATTCTTTCCCAGTTATCAGCAAACTTACGGCCAGCATATTGCAGTTTTCTTAGCACATTTCTGGATATAGGAGTTTTTTATTGCAAAGTAAATGCATCTGCTAAAGCACAGAAAAACAAATAAACATAGAATTCAACTGCAATCAGAATGCAGAAATCACGGTGAAACAAATGTAATTTAAAATGCTGACAATAAAGGAGGACAGAAACATTTTTCTAGCCCAAGACATTATATTGTTTTCTATAAGCAGAGGAAGTGGAGCGACTGCTTCCCTTTCCAATTCTTCTACTCCCCCATGGATCCTTAAACCTTGTTGCTAGTAGTGGAAATTTCATATTTTGCTGATGCAGGATATGTTTAGGCTCAGGAAGTCTAGCTTGAAAATACTTAATCTTTCTGAGCAGGTTCTGTTTGTGCAGTCTGACACAATTTATATTTATTAGTTGTTTTACAAGGAGATTGTTTTTATATATTCAAACCCAGTGGGTTATTTAGACTACCAGATTACCGTTTACCTTTCAAGAACAAAAGAAAACATAACACAGCCAGACACAGAAAAGAACAAGATGTACCAAATAAGGAATATGGAAAAATCCAATAGACATTTGTACACTATTTTATGCATTAAATTTAAAAGACATTCTCAGGTCTCCTAGAAGTCCTTACCATTTGCAAAATAGTACGGGACTTTCACCATGTTTCTAAGCTCAATTTGCTTCTTAAATACTGGAAATTTTTCTAAAATCCCTAGATTGAAAAAATATTGCAGAGTCTTAGCAAACGGATATTGAGCGGTTACAAAGCAAAAAAGAGGAAAAAAAGTGAGGAAAAGCTATGATTAATATCTGCTAGGCACATTAATAAGACCCCATCATGTGCACACCTTCTGTTAGTGTTTACTAACGTATGACACACGGTTTATACCATGGACTCCCTGATCTGTTAAGTGTACACAGCATGCCATTCTGACAATAAATCACGGTTGTTAAATATTTAATTCTGGATTTGACAGCCTGAGAGGTGAGGCTGCTAGAGCTCCTTGCTCCCATGTCCAATCGGTAGCAAGGCTGAAAATGTGTTCCCAGTAGACACATATAGAGAACATACATATACCTCATATATATAATTATATGCAGGGCTGGCCACACAGATCCCAGACAGACACACAGAGCACTCACACAAATTCAGACAGCACCAGTGGCCTCATGCTGCTGCCCTTCCTGGCTGAACAGGACAGAAATTTGTCAGGGGAAATAAATACATATATATACATTGTTGATCCCTGTGGCAGCTGGGCTTGAATATCCAGTAGCTGCCCCTGGATTCCAGTTTCCCCAGCTGCTGGCATCTGGATTTGTGACTCCCTGAGGCCACAGCCTGACTCCATTCACTGGTACAGACCATTTAACTCACACGCATGTGTGCAGAGAGGTGGCTAGATGTTCCATGATCCCATAGCTAATCCCACTGTACTTTTGCCTGTGGAGACACACGGACACTCTCACTCCCTGAAAGTCCTTCTTGCTCCCAGAACACTTCAAGTATTTGCTGGCTAATCTGACTTGATCTCATTTGCGCATCCATGCTCACCACAGATCCTGAACTACAGATCCTCATACACAGACATGCACAGAGTAAAGAGACCCTTACCAAAACCGAGATGAAGCTGGAGCTTAATGAGTCGGGACTGTCTGCAAGTATCTGGGTGCAGGGGGCGTTCAGACAAGCATATCGACCAATCCCTACTTCCTTGAGAATGGACAATTTTATTCCCTCATCTTTCCCACACTTACTACTTCCCAAATCACCAAAATCCTCCCCTTCTCCACCTTTGTTTCCTTCTCTAAACACCTCATAAAAAATCCTGTGCAATCCCAAAATGATCTTTCGCCACATCCCATAATGCTTTCTACATCCCCAGGCAGTAAACGGCCTTAGGCTGAAAGGTGATCAGGAGAGCTGGTCCTATTGACTTAATCTTGATAGGTTTCACACCTGGAGAATAATGACAGTCTGGACAGGGTGTCTCTTAGTCAAGTATTATTTTGGGTGCCTGCCTGTCATTGTGCCCCTGTGGTCCTCTGGTGTTGTGGAGATGAGACTTTGTTGGGCTAATGACTCCTCTGTGATATGACTGGCTGCTGCCAGGCAGTGTTTCATTTGTCCAGTCCTCCCTGCACCCTGCCATTGTTTCTCTGCTCTCCTTTGTGGGTGTGCAGATGAGCTTTTACTACATCACCTAAACCCAGTAATATAAGGGAGACTGCTTTCTGCAGAATCCTGCTTCAGTTGTTGCCAAGATGGAAAGACATAAAGTAAACGAGGCAGAGACCTGCAGGAAGAAATAGGACAGAGTCATGAGAAGGCAACTGAGAAATGCCCAGGGAAATTATCTGGATCCAGGTCTCTGCTTCACCATTCCTATGTAATTCTGAATCAGTCACTTAAAGCCCATTTTCACAGGTGGACAACGATTGTGTATTCTTCATTTTCTGGGTGACTGACTTTATTCCCTATGGTCTGATTTGCAGAACAACTGGGTACTCATAACTGCACCATAAGCTAGTTAGAGCTGTGCTTTGAATACATAAAGTGTAATACGTTGTTACATTCTCTAAAAATCAGGTCCAGGTTATGTGAAATTGGGCATATAAAATTAGTGGCTCTTTTTGACCTTATTATCTTTGTGTCATGATTCTCAACCTATGTTTTATTAATGATAGTTTGACACAAATAATAATGATATCCTTCATTACAAAATGGTGATACAAAAATCAGTCTGTGTTTGGGAAGCTGCCACTTGCTATTACTATTAATGATACTATTTTAAATCTCCTATGTCACTAATCTCAAATAAAAACTTTTGGGGATACAGTCAAGTACTATAGGGGTATAATAAGAGCATTCTTCACATAACATTTACTAACCTTACTTTTCTAATACAACAGATATTTTTTCTTACCTTCAACTTGCATTTGAGGGAATCACCTTTCTAAAGATCCCAGGAAATTGAGTTTCTCCCCACAACACCCTGGCCTCGCCCCCACAACTGTTTGTCACACACACTGGTACTCTTTGCTAAGAAGGTGGAGGCACATGATTTTCTTTTAACTACACTTTTGACCCAGGACCAGACACCAATATTTATGAACAGTGGGAAACAGTGGAGAAAGCTCAGACTAAACTATACTGACCCTTTCTATACTGTCAGAACACAGCATTAGACTAGCAATAGATACAATCATAACAAAGGTACCTAATAACTGTTGTTTAAATTTGATGTCACAATGCTGTCGTGTTTCTACATTGTGGATCAGTGAATACTGCTGCAATGAACACCTCATGGAAACCAGTGAACAATAGTTGGTGCTCAGGGAAGATTTAGAATATTGTAGACTGATAGAGGAAACAAAATATAAACTGAGCTGTCTACTCTGTAAGCACCAGGTATTCCACGCACTAGCAAAATTTATTTGTAATGTGATTCTAACATAATACAGAAGATTATGTTTCAACTCGCTTGCAGAACAAAATAAGATCAATCCTGTTGTATTATTTCTTTTGATTATTCAACCTTGCAAACTTAGTAACTTTCAATAAAGTTTTCCAGTGTTTAATAAATAAAGGTGCATAAGATTTTTATGAAGACTCAGGATTGAATATATCTTAATCTGCTGTTGTCAGCTTTTAGTAGAAGAGACAAATGCTAGGAAAATCGTTTATGCTGGGTTAACACTGACTTAACTATGTGAATGAAGTAAACAAATATTAAGTTGAATGTTACGCATTTGAGACATGATAACAATGAAAACTATTGTCACACATAAGAAAACTAAGGATACAGGGGAATACAGTAAGTTTAAAACTGAAATTTTTTTTAGTTCTCTTTAAGCTGACATTCTTTTGTATACAGTTATATAGAATATGGTTTTATTATTTTCTTGGAGCATTATTACTAAATAATTTCATTTGGATTGAAATTCCTTACCATGATCAGTGTTGAAAGATTATGCCCATTATTTGAATTAAAGATATTCTTTCATTTGCATTCTCACCTTCATTTTTCCAAACATACCCAAGAATACCTGTACTTTCTTTCATTCACATTGTATTTCCCAGGAATAAGAAAAACAAAGCTTTGGTCAGCTATGATTCTCTAGAAATATCAGCAAAATTGTTTGTCTATGTAACATCAGAAAAAAGTATGTATAAAAAAATAAATGCAACACACATGTAGCACACAATGAATGCCAGTGTTCAGATAGAGCATAGTGGTATTAATGCCATAAAACATACAGTGCAGAGAGATCCTTTATCTTTGTAGAGATAAGTGAGAAGACCTGAAGAGATGTCTCTCGATACAGCAGCTAAATCGGCTTTTACATTTCATTTATGAGGTTTATAAGATGTTTTTTTATTCTTACCCATTTGAATACATTTATAGATCTGTTTGATTGAAAATATGAGGAAAAAAATTGTAGAGATAAGTCCATAAATGGCAATTTGCACTGGCAAAAGAAAATTTCTGCTGTATCTCCAGTTGCATGCCTTTTTTTTTTCTTTTATCATTTTGATGATGCAGGGCAGGGTCCAAGGGGTGTTTATGACTATTTTAACTTACTTTTACTATCTATTTCAAGATATTTATGAAATGTATTTGAGATACATATGAAGTAACATTTGGTAACCGGTAAATACTGAAAATTTGTTAAGAAAATACTTTTTCATAGTGCCTCACAGTGCTTTTACAGTGATGAATTTTCACAGTGATGAATTTATAACAGTCCTATAAATTCCTATTCTTTTCAACTTAATTTCATGCACATGAGTTATTCGTAAGAAAGAGCTGTGTTTGACTTCTCAATGCATCACTGTATTATCTTCCATAATTCTTGCTTTACTCCATCCAGCTCTGTTAGTCACAGACCAGTTCTCTTTTGGAAATTGCTTATCCATTGCACTGTTGAAGTCCTACGTATTTCAGCTAAAAACTTCCGTTCCATGGCTTTGCCATTTATTTTATAGTCTCTTGATAAATAACAATGAATAGGTAAAAAATCCTAATAAACAGACTTTTCACCATTGGTTGTACCTGCAGTGAAATTAGTCTGAATCTACACTGAATCGTAACAAAAACATCTGATCTATCACCTTTTACTTAGCTAAGCCACGTTGTGTAGGAAACAAAGATGACCTTCTGAGGAGAGAAAAATCTTATGTTTATGAGGATTTCAGTAGTTCATCAGTTTTTGTTTTCATGAAATTATAGTAATTTTAATCTTTGCAACATGTATTAATACAGATTAAACTTCTCGAGTCAATTTGCATCAGATACAAACAATTCTTTTCATGATTTACAGCTCATTTGATAGTGGGTTTTTTACTTAAAATTAAGAGGAATAAAACTTTTTTGTCATCTCGTTTACAAAATATTTCTGTTCACAGACATCAGTAATACTCAGAATTTTTTTTTCTATTTCATAAAGTTTTTATACTCCTTTCAAGCACATCTGCAAAGAGGTTGTCAATGAGCCCTGCATCTTTGGAGCCATCCTTGTAGCCAGTGAAATTGGAAGCTTTGCCTCTGATGTAACTGAAGATTACACACAACTTAATGAGTGAGGTAGGCAGATTGTGGAGTACACTAAGTTTATGAATCAGTCACAAAATTCTATGTAAATACAATATTTGCATATTACTGAAATTCCCCGGAAACAGACTTTCTTCCCCAGGTCTTCCACTTTTAGCTGAGAATAACAGATATAAAACCAGAGATGATGCAAATGAAAGGTGCCATGGTCAAGGACTATCAATCACATCACTTCCCTGATTGTTCTTCACCAGACTGCCAGGTGGATACTTTTGTTTAATCTTGTGTTAATAGCCTTCCCTACTTTGACCTAAATTAGTCTTAGTATAAGCACTAATAGCGTTGAAACTTGCTTTGTATTTATCCCTAGGTGTTTACTACAATAGAAGATGTGCTGTCACGGCTGGCGAGGAGAACTACTTAATGGCTCAGAGAAGTCTTCAGTCTAGGTATGCATGCCTGACTAACACTCATCTCAAGGAATGCGGTTAACTGCCAGCTTTTCACTCTGGGGCATCTCAACTTTAAAACATCTCACATTGCCTATGCAAAGTGCAGAACAAGAAACCAGAACTGAATTGTTAAGAGGCCAGACCTTAAAACCTTTGGTTTGTTACAATTCTCCAGAAAACCAGCGCATTAAAAGAGGCTTTGAGTGCTATGTTGATAGCATTAACAACTGATGTGGAAGACAAGTTTCGTTGGGGACAGAAGTGCCAAACGAAAATAAATTGAGTGGAAGTAGATTTAGATTAATCTATGAAAATATGGAAGGAGAACAATTTCAGAATATTTTCTCTCTGCCCTAAGAAAAGTATTAAACAAATAATGTTTGAAATTTCACCTTTATTTTGTTTTAATTATAGGTCAATTCAAATGAACAAAATTATGCTATACCTTGAAGTACACAGAGCTGTGAATTTAGATGAATCATTATTGCAAGTAATCTATGCTAAATCGATGAACTATGGTGAGATTTCTAAGAATGTAGAGACACTACAAGGCTAACAGTACATTTCGCTCTATAATTCTCCTATAACCATAGCCGACATATCATGTACGTACTTTTTCTGGAAAAAGTATGCAAAAAAAGCAAAAAAGCAAACAACACTGATGTTTTATGTCTGTGTCTTGACAGCATTTTGAAGACAAAAACTGCATATGTGATATTCTCTTTCATGTTTTTGTTTCCTTTGGAAAAGCAAATATACGATTTTCTCTGTCTGAAACAACAAAAATGGAATAGAAGGGGAAATGGAGTTATCAGGTCTTCTCTTCCCCAAGCTACCTTGAAACAGAGAAATGGAATAAAACATCAGGTATGCATTTCATTTCAGTGTGGTCTCTTAGGTTTCATGGCTTGGGAATCCCAATCTTACAGCTTGGACACAAAATTTTTGATGTCTGCATCCTGCAGGAAACAGAGATCAGCTCCATTACAGGTGGTCCCATAGCTCTGTGAAACTTCTAATTAAGTCAGCTGTTGTCCTCATTTAACCATTATGAAGTTTCTTTGGAGGAAGTGGTAGGGAGAAGTTGCAGAAAAATCTACTCTAGTTCTGAAAATTAAATTAATACAGTCACAGGAACTTGCCTTCTGCAAGGGAATGTTTTTTAGCTTCTCTTCACAGCATTGAACAGCTCCCAAATAATCTACACAGTGTGAACGCTGGATAGAGTTTAGCATGAACAGTATTACAAAACAGGTATGAATAAGCATAATGAGGTAGATACCAGTTTGAACTGACATTATCTAAGCCAGATTAATTTCCATGATAAACATTCTTATTTCTTTAATATACTATCTGTATAGTATTTTAATTTTTAATCACTGTGTTTACCTTTGTTTCTGTCTTCCCATAACAGTAGCACCTCTACCTTGGCTACTGTTGTGGGTTAACCACAGTAAGCAGCTCAACTCCACAGTCTCTCACTCACTCCCCTTCAGTGGAATGGGAAGAGAATCAGAAGGGCAAAAATGAGAAAACTCATGTGTTGAGATGAAGACGCTTTAATAAGTACAGCTTATGGCTTCATGTTCAAGCAAATCAAAATAAGGAATTAATTCATTACTTCCCATTGGCAGGCAGATGCTCTTCCATTTCCAGAAAATCAGGGCTTCATGATGACTAAAAGTTTCTTGTGAAGATAGATGCAGTAATTCTGAATGTCCCTCCCTTCCTCCTTCTTTCCCCTAGCTGAGCACCACATCACATGGTGTGGAAATATCCCTTTAGTCTGTTGGGGTCAGCTGTCCCAACTATGTCCCCTCCCAAGTTCTTGTGCCATACCTCCAGCCATACTTGCTGGTGGTGTGGTGTGAGAAGCAAAGACGACCTTGACTGTATATAAGGACTTCTCAGCAATAACATCATGTTATCAACACTGTTTTCAGCACAAATCTAAAAAATACCCCTGTACAAGTTACTATGGAGAAATTTAACTCTATCCTAGCCAAAACCAGTACAACTATTTTCAGTCCAGATTTCTTACATACAGTATAATGCACATATTTGGACGTAAACCAAATATTTGAATATGCAAACATTTCTATATCCATTAAAATATCTACATTACTGGTTTGCTAGACAAAGTATGACCAAACTGCCTATTACTTTACAAACATGGTTGTTCAGTCTCTGGCAATTCATTTTTCTATTCCTCTTTCCTTTTCTCTAAATTCACCTTTTTTCCTTTTTCTGTGTACCTGTCCAGATACATATAATATTCCATACATTTTGTCTTCTCCAAAACTTTCTCTCCTTTTTTTTCCTCTTCTTATATTTCTTCATTTGTCATACTACCTGATTGTCAGAGGCATGTTTCTCAGCTATTCATGTGGATTAATTTCTTCATTAAGGATGAATCTCTTTGTTGCTGGTAATGAATTTCAAGTAACGTCATGCAAATACCGTGTGATAAGATTTACTTCAGTTAAAGCTTGGCACAAATGTTGTTTGCATCTGAAAATTATATTTTATAGTTATGGTTTCATCATTCTGAACCTTTGGTTCATGAAGGCACTTCAAATTGATTGTTTTTGAACAAAAACAAGAAGAAACTCTATATACTAATGATTCATAGTTCAGTAAGCTGGCCTTAAAAAGATTGTTTCAGGGTGACCTCTGATTTTTCACACACAATTAGCTAGTAAACAGAAAATGTAATGAAAGAACTTACAGGAATTCTAACTTGTAAGCCCATTATTTTTCTTTCTACAGTCATAAGATCAATATTACTTGCAAAACAATGTATATGAGGAAACAGGTTGCTGCTTTCTGATCATAAATATTTTTAACGTATTTGATTCATTTCTCTTTTCAACACCTTTAGTTGAAACAGTTATTTATACTGTTCTATAATTTTCCTAAGCAAATATCTAGCTAGTAAAGCACAGTATAACTGAGGAATTATGCTAAATATTACAAGTATGTTTATACTAATGGTAGTCTGTTCATAAAGAACACTTATCTCAGGCAAATATACACTTCAGATTAATAGAAATAATTTTTGTCAGAGAGTTGTTTATATGTTTACACATCATCTTTTTTCTTAAGCTCCTTTCTTAATTGTGCAGCTATTTTGGAATTTAACGTTTTACTCCATTTACTTTTATGTACCTATGGCCATTAACACTGAGAATCTGTCCTATGTACTTTTTTCTCACAAAATACGCTTAAAACGGCAACAAACAGGCAACTAAAATTTGTACCAGTTTGGAAATGTTTGTAATTATCAATACAAACACACCTCTATCAATGGGATATACTTTGTTTATTTTACTTCCAGATCCCCATAGTTTACTCTGTCATTAGAAGCCACAATAAGGGCTTAACAGAAACTTCCTTTTTACCTACATGTGACTAGAGTTGCTAATTTTTATTCCAATAAACCTCTTGATTTCTATTAGTGTTTACATTGGCTTAGCATAGCAGAATTATTTTTGCATGAAAGAAAGTTTGTTTCATGGCAATGTGTTGTCTGTTAGGCAATAAATAAAAAAAAACAGTGAGCATCTATTGATTCTGATTGAAGGTCCTATGGTTGCTCTTTACAAGCACTTAACCCCGCTCTATCACAGAAAGTGAATGGGTCTGATTTCATTTATTCTAGTTTATTTATTCTTACAGAAAATGACCCTGGTTGTTTCAGATACCCAAAGTCTATCACATTACGTCAATAATAACCTTGTTAACTTATGGCAACCAAAGCCAAAAGTCATGTCAACCTAACCTGGAAAAACTGCTCTCGAAGTGTGCTTATAACTATCCAATTTACTAATTTCCATATACAACTCCATTAGGCACTTTTCTACATCCACACCAAGATTATTTTTAAGCTGAAAAAAAAAAGAAAAAGTCAATTTAAACAAATAAGTTGGGATTTTGGTTTTTTTTATTTTTTTTGGTGGGGTAGAGAAGACAGGTGGGGAATAGGAGAATTCTTCCAAGATATTTTTAAAACTTTCCTTAGATGGGAAATCTTATCTGCAAATTTTTCTTTTCTGCAGGGAGTCAGGGAGAGGTGGTAGATTCCCAAGCACCCCCATATGCATTATGCTGGTTTGATGCATTTATAAGGCAAAAGAGAGGATTTTAGATTCTCTTACACATCAGCATTATTTTCATCAGCATATATCTAATGGATTATATAATTTGCATGGCAAATAACAGCTGACAGTTGTAGATCTTGTGCAGTCTTACAGCACATAATTGCATACACTGAAGGTTGTTGCTCTGTGTCACAAATACCTTTGTAGTGCACTCAGTTTTGAGATTTATCTCAACGGACCTCATACATTTCTTCCCTTTTGCGAAGGAATGGAAAGAAAACCAAAGAAGTGATAAACATGAAATAAACACTGTTTACAGTGTAACTCTGAAAAAACAGTAACTCAGTCTTGAAAAATTCATCAATTCCTATGGGATATTAGATTAACTGTAACAGCCACTTTTTCATTACTGCTTGGATTTTCTTAGAGAACTTGTGGAAATTTTGCTAGAAAAGTTGTCAAAGTAATATAAACTGGGTAAAGAAATTAAATTATGGTTAATCTAGTACAGAAACTTAATATTTTCAAATTTAGATTCAAATAAAATCATGACAGCCATAAACTTTCAGATTCTTGTCTAAACTTACCAATCAGTGCTTCGCAGTTTCCCAACCCTAGCCTCAAAAAGTCTACCGTATCACTAAAGCGAGGCATATCTATTTCCTTCGTGTTTGTGACTCAGGTCTTTACTGAAGATCAGAATGATCTATAAGTGCATCTATAAGTTGTTGTATATGATCTTTTATAGGTATTGAGGTCCTGTAATTCTTATTATATGGAGTCTGCACAGAACTGGGACTGTACATAGACAGATTGCAACACAATTGCAACACGATTGCAAGAAGGTACTATTGTGATCAGAACATGTGGTTTAATACGTCAGTACCTCCAACCCAAGAATTCATGCTGTAAGCAAGAAATACACCATGTATGGTACCCAATTGCTCGAGCTAGTATGTTATTGAGCCTAAATGGTTCCAGTCGAATGTAGCAAAAAGTGGCCTGAATTAGCTGGAAAAAACTCCTAATGATCTTAACATTTTTAAGGTTATTATAAGGCTTTTTTAGTTCTGCTGGCTGTAACATCAGTATTTTTTTTTTAAAGTTAATCACTTTCTCCATATTTTTATTTTACCAAAAGACAAAATAAGATGTTCAAAGACTATTTATCCACAACCTCACAGCTTCATAATACATACAAAACACATCCTTCTGAAATAACGACAAAAATAAAACATACTCCTCCTAGATGAGAAAAAAACCCCAGAAATTATAAGGGACAAATATATGCAAACTTTTATTGGCAAAATTCAAAACTATAACACAAAATCCAGTATTGTTTTATATCTGCCTGTTTCTGGTACCTCCATTTGAGAAATTCCTTCAGCTTATTTTTCTGGACATGACAGTTGCTGACAGATCAGCTGGAAATAAGTTCTTTTGGGATTCTGAAAACACACAATAGAATCTGTATTCCCAGATTGTATAAAATAGCTAAAAAGTATTGTTGTCCACCAGCATTCAAAGATAAAAGCACCTTGAGCTGTAGAGTCTGCAGCAGTGCCATCCTGTCATTTTAATGGGATATGAGAAGAACAACTCATAGCCATGTACCACATTTTGAAGATCTGTACAGTTAAAATTTGTTTCATGGTTTAGTGACCTAGAAATCATTTAAAAGTAAACAGGAGATACTATTGTTATCACATGAAAGGAATGAACTGGTTAATGTTTAATTATTCCCACATTTCAAGATACACAATTTATTTATGTTTACTGATCTCAAAAGTCTATTGGATTGCTTTCTATTTCCAAATTTTTTATTTTATTTTATTTTTTTTAGGTTGGAAGGATGGAGAAGGAGGGGAGAGATCTGTTTGGTATTTAGTATTAGATGGGTGTGAATGCACAGAATATTGGTTGCTAGCAGTCAAACTGGAAACAAGTTAAGTAGCTGGCATTCAAGTGTGAACAAGTCAGAAATATTGCTCTCAACCCTTTGTGTGTCCTCGACCTATCAAGGAAGTTTCTAATTGTTTTCAAGCAAGAAATTCTTCAGATAAAAAAAGGACACAAAGGGGCACATTCTCAAGTGTAACAGGGAGACCAGTACTGAAGTATGAAAAAGAAGTAACCAAATTCAGCAAGTACAATCTGATCTGAAGCCTGTGAGTAGCTTAATAAAATGACTTAACTGCTTAATAAAAATCTCAAGCATGTGAAAAGACTGAGTGACCTGATAATACATTAGCAAACAGTGAGTAGCAGAGTAAGATGTGTTATCTTTGTTCTATTCTTTGCATGCACACTTACATAAACATTGTTAATGAGCTAGAAATTTTGGAATTTAAGCCATACATATTTTTTTATCAAGGTGAATAACAGCTTATGTGTCCCAAGAGGTTAGTAAAAACCAGGCAGCCCCAGCAAACTGTCCTGCCAAATCATAAAGCCTGAGGCAAGCACATATAAGCACATATAGCTATATACTTTCATCAGCATAAAACCAGGAAAAAAATGAACAAGCAAGTAAATAAATAAATATGAGAAGCACTTTGAAATCTATTCCATTTCTTCCACATTCGTTTTTGACCTAATACAGTTCAGAAGAAAATGTCTTTCCAGAGGGCATTTAACAAAAGTGCTTTGGCAGTGGAAAAGACCTCTCATGCTGCTTTGCTTTCCATTTTGGAAAACAGTTAATGTATTGCTGTTATTTGTGCTAGCTTTTTGTTTGCTTCCTGACTCTAAGGTAACATACTGCGTGTGCATTTCCCTTACCCTGTTTTTCTGCTGTTTGTAAAAGGCCAACTGTTGTAAGTAGCTTTTATAAATGTTATTTGAGATGCATTGAGCATTGCTAATAAAAACTGTTCAATTACAATGTTTTTGACATTTATGGTAGACCACATTGAACAAAAGCTGCTTTTAATCAACTAATCAAAGCGTCTAAATATTTTTCTCCAAATTTACATAACAATTTTCCTTTTTTTTTTTACTTAGGTGTTAAACAATGAGACTTTTACTAAGGTTTATTCTACACTGTAATTTGTGAGTATTTAACTCCCAGCCCTTAAACAAAAATCGCTGGGTTATGCCTTTCTAAAATCCATTTCATTGCGATAGTTCTGTTTGTAATGCAGATAAGCTGCTGAGAAGGTAATTATGTTATGGATAACGGACTGAACTTTTCCTACAGATGGATTATATACCATCTTTATTTTCTAGATGTGGCTTACAAAGTCTAGCATCTACACCTCAATATTATTTTGGATGAGACAGTAATGCAAATCAGAGTTATTAGTGTCAGCATTCATGCAAGAACCGCAGTGTGTGAAAGATGGAAAATTATTGCCAGAGTTTCTAGCATTGTCACTGGTTTGATGATACGATTTCTGACAGCTCTGGCCCTTACCTGGTGAATACAGTATACCAGTAAAAAGATAATATGAAACGTGTTAAAATGACTATAAATGAATATGTAGCTAAATTTTTGCTAAGAAAAAGATTTTGTAATCCTAAAAATAGGGAAGCTTGGAATAGGGTTAAATTAGTACAGGATTTACTATGCAAAGAGTTTGCTGCAAAAAACGAACTCTTTTAAGATGTATTAGGCTGAGTGTAAGGGACAAGCTTTGGGGCATGGAATCTTTTGATCCATTGTGACAAATCAGGATGAGAACTTCTTAAGCAACAAAAGGCCAGGCCACAGGTTTGCCATTTCAGGATAAGAGGCAAAGGATAACCTTTGCCCTTTATATTCTTGAGAGCTCTCTTTTGGTCTCACTGACAATAAAGAAAGTTTAGTGCAACCAAGGGGCAGATTTTATCACTGTCCAGGTGTTAATGTTGTCACTCATCTATTTTATGACTAGAAACCCAGCATTTGTTTCAATATAATGTTTTTCAAAGTTCAGTTTAGAGTAATTTAGACTGTTTATTGCTACCAAAATAAATGCTTCTGGCCCAGTGAGAATTTCTCACACTGCTTGAAAATTAACACATATTTATGCACACACATTCAACGCTGCATTAGCAACATTCTACATTTCTAAATAGGCATGAACTTATTTGATGATTCTTTTATTAATGCCAGTCTCTGGACTTTAATCAGTATAGACACTGCTATAGGAAAATGTAGAGTTCACATTTTCAAGTGGAATATAATGAATGGTAAATCTAAATCACTACCCATACAGTGTTATAGATAGTGAAATAACACGTTTATAGGTATGGAAAGGCAACTGTGATTGAGATCTAAATTGCTTACAAGCTCTTGTGTGGTCTTACATTTTGCCTAAGTAGAGCACTGAATAAAAACTAACAATAAAAAAAAAATTTCCTTGCTTAAAGCTGTGTTGTTTCCAGCAGGGTCATTTGCACAAGAAAAAAATCTTCATGTTTTTAAAAACACTTGAGCATTCTGTCTTTTGCTGTCTAAATTTGTCGACTCACTTCTTTTATTTTCAGACTTCATGTCTACATTTCTTTCCTTCATGTTTGCCTAGCAGGCATATGTCCACACTCCACCTCGCTCATAAGGAGTTAGCTTGTGTCTGGTGTGTTCAAGCAGTTGTGGTGAGCTTTGGGAATAGCTCTGATGGAAATAGTTATGATAAACAGGTCTTCTTGTGGATTTTATGCGGTTTCATTCAATATCTTCTTTCTTGACAGACTTTAACACAAAAAAGAGCTCTGCATTTCCTGAAATGTTATGTTCATTATTCAGTATTTGGGATGTGACTAATCATTGAGGATATATAAAATTATTCTCTATAATTTTAATCACGTGTCTGAATACCATCGTGTTCGTAAATTTTTAAATTGAAAAAATTTGATACAGAAATAAAGAATTTCCTAAGTGCTTTTCCACAGAGATAAGAATTAAAAAGTGTGTTCCAACATGCCTAGGGAGATGTTGATAATTTTTTCTTAAATGTTCAGTGTCACTTAGCATAATTTTACTACTTGATAATATTTTGTTCAAGTAACCCAATGTCTTTTAAAAAAATGTCCAAAGCTATTGGTAAGGTAGAAAAATCTCATAATAATTTTAAGCTGTGATTTATATCCTGGAAAAATACTAGCCAACAATTCACAATCTTGGCATTACCCCTTCTGCATACCCTGTATCCGGTACTGTTACCATTTTAGGAAAAGCTTTCAGCAGACCTGGTGTCTGCAAGAATTCTGACTCTTTCCATTAGAAAACTTTAGCAGATTTTTGTCATCCAATTGCCCATCCGTCTTTCTGCCCCAGTTGCTGCTAACTGCTAATACCAATAATGTCAGAGTTAGAATAAATATTATATCATGATTTCAGAAATACCAAAAAATAAAACAAGCTATGTCATTCTAACTAAATATTCATTAGTAACTTACATGCAGGTTTGTACATTAGTTGCTGTTTATCAAGAAGAGAAAGGTTGGTCTATGTTGGATTCATTATTATTTATACACTGTTCACAGAGATATAGGTTGGTTGGGAGTTTCATACAAGCATTTCTGAGATGAAAAAAGTTATTTTTAAATAAACATTAGTGAGAAACACAGAGTTAAAGGAGTATATTGGGCAGAATGGGTACAGATTTTAGTCATTGGATGTGTCATTTTACAGAGGGATACATAGGGAATGTTTGGGGGGAACGGACTGAATAAACCGAAGTGAGTAATTCTTTAGTCTTTAAGGTAAAAAAAACCACAAAACAACCCAAAGCCAAACACACACACACACACACATGTGTGTATATATAACATTATTCTATAAAACTTCTCATAGGTGTTGTTAGAATCTTCAATTTATGGTTTTGTCTAACAGATAACTGTTCAAATAATGTGATATTCTAATGTTTTGCCATGCAGTGCTAAGGTTAGATGCAAGTCCCACTTTGGAACCGAATGCAAATCTTTCTACTGCAATAGTGGAAATAATGTGACTGAACATCATATTATCACTTAGTAACACTTTTTCCCTTCTCTCCTTCTTGATAAGGATTCAGAATGAAATATCCCATACTAAGGAAAGAGATGTGAAAACACACTTCCAAATATACTGGTTTTTAAAATCTTCTTATAAATAAAAAGACCAAATAAAACTAATACTTTAACAAAATGGCATTTTTATAGCCTTTTCCCATAGTTTTGGGGATTCCCTCCCCCGCCCCCTTTTTTTTGTTGTTGTTGTTGGATGGGGTTTTTCCTATCTATACAAAGAAATTTGTTTTCAAAGTTTTGTGGTGTTTTGCTGTCTGTTTTTCTTTCCTCTTCAATTATGTTCTTATACTTTTCAACTCTTAAAATGGATGAGTCCTATGGGTTTGTTATTGCTGTCATTTTAGTAGAGAATCTCTTTCATATATTCCATTTCGTATTTACTTTTCACTTCTAAAGAAAACTGCATCAAATGAATTTCCAGATATCATTCTCCCATCAGATGGAATCTCTTGTTTAGTGTAGGTTTTCTTCTATAATTCTGAATACTTTGTTACTAGTGTTCTGTTTCAGTATATTTCTCCATCCAAACAAGCTTCATGTGAAAACAGAAAGCTGTGGGAGGTTTTTTTTCCTTTTTCTTTTTCTTTCTCTCACTTCCCCTCCCCCCCCCACCAAGAAGTTAAATTACATATGCTTGTTAGTAGTACAAATAAATTTATACTATTTCTATTTTTGCTTTTTTGAAACTGCTTAGTGGACTTAGTGGACATTTTTTTTAAACTATGTCTGGAAAGGAATTACCAGATTTAATTTAAATTTACATTATTTTACCAACAAATGCAATGTTATCTATTAGCCTCCTAGCCCGCCTAAGTTAATCTCTTTTAATGTTAGCTTGAAAGGAAATGAGTTGAAATGTAAAGAAAAGGAAAAGTAATGCACAAGTGGAGAATTCTATACCTGTAGATCATATATAGATAACTTCAGAAAGGAAAAGGGAATTCAGTTATGATTATGTTAAATTTAAACATAACATTTAAGAGCATTTCTGTAAAAGAATTTGTGATTATCATTTGCAGTGTTCTTTGAGCAGTAACCTTGCCTTGGTACATTCAAGAAGAAAAATGAAAAAGAAAAAAAAAGAGAATAAAGTTTCATAAGCAAAAAGTTAATAAATTCAACTTCATTATTTTCTTGCTCCATAGGTTTCAATGACATTTATTTGTTTCAAAATAGTCAAGAGTTCTTGTTTGTTGTAGTAAAATATGTTTTTTGAACCATAAGCTGGAGAACAAAACACAACCTTTCTGAAATTTGCAGTTGGCAGGGATTTTTTAAAAAACAACAACCCTGCTTGTTCAAATGCAGTAGTGGATGGCTATTGACAGGGGGAGATATTATAACAATCACAGGGGAAAATGGATTGCAAATGCTACAGTAATTGAGTCAAGCTTTATTTTATCTAGCAAATAGATTTTCTTCAGCCGTGTTACCTTTGACTTGCTGCAATACCATGAGAAATAAAAATATGAATATCAGCACATATCTGTATAGGTTTGCACAATGGCTTACCTGCTTTCAGGACATGAGTCCACAGCACAGTTTCTTTCCTAAAAGGAACCAGAAAATCGTTGTCACAATGATGTGTTTGATCATCAAGGGTAAATACTGCCTCTCAGAGAACAGAGCTATTTCCTCTTATTTTTAAAGGGCACCTGATAGTACGTTCTATTAAATGATCATTTTTTTATCATATTACTGGAATATCCTTACTTCAATGAATACACTTCATAGACAAATTAAGATGACAAATGTAATCCTACTGAAAATTTAGAGGAATAACATATTATAAAGGAAGAAACATGACTGTTTCGTAGAAGTTTAAAATCCTCAAATTACTGCCAGCAAATGTGGCTTGCAATTATTAAGTATAACAGTCAGATTTGTATCTCTACTTCATTATAACTAAATATTAAAAGTAAATAATATTATGCATTTAATTACTAATTTAATTGAAGATTAAATTGACAGCTAATCATAGCAGCATCTCACAGCTGTGGGAACACAGTTCTTGATTTGGTGTATCAAGGAATTAATAAATCTATTTACTAGCTATATATTTATCGTACTGCAAAACAAACAGTGCTTTGTAGTAACCTCACAGCCAACTCAGAGGAAGCAACATGACTGAGCTATTTTGTACCTGGTGAGAGACCGCAGTTCGACTTACTCATTGTTTGTCTACCTGGGAAAGAATATCTCTTGTAAGTACAAATCCCTTTCTCAGCTGCACCTCAGTACACCAAGACTGCATATATGGAAATGAAGGAGCCTTTAGTTTAATTTTTCCGAGTCAACAATTTTAATTTGCCTATGCTATGCTGCTAAATCTGAAAATGTGGATACAACTTGCTGTAAGTCATTACTTTGCCAATCTTTCTACCTAATTCATCAACTGTTGAGAACAATGCTTACTTTTATTGTTAGCAGGGATGCAGACTGTCAGTGTCCAAGACTGCTGTGCTATGCCTGTCAAAGGCACTGAACACCCACTGAACAGATGCAATCTGCAAGCCTATTTTAACACTCATTAATACACTGCTACTCAAAACACTTATCTTGTTACAATACACTTAGTAGATCTGTGATTTTAAAAATATTTAATTTGCATTTAAATAAAAATGGACCTGTATTTCTGTTAACATCACACATAATAAGAGTAGAAAAAGAGGCAATCTTGTGAGTTCAAATAAAGACTTCTTGCTAAAATATGTAGTTTGTAAATATGATTCATAGAGTTAAATGACAGGTGTGTATCTCTAAATCTAAGGTACAAACAATTAACAGAATAATGGTAAAATTGTAAAGGTAGTATCATTATGCAAACTGTGAATTTATCTGAAACTTTTTTTAAGTCAAGAGTTATTGACCTGATTCCTCAACACCCCATAGAGTCCTGTTTAACGCTTAGTTTCTGTATTACCTTTTGAAGTTGTTGCAGGATATGTGAGTAGTTTGCACTACCAGCGGCCTAATTAAGAAGAATAAGGCCCCTTGGGACAACAAAACCTTCTTCATGTTCAATCATCCAGTCCAAAAATATACAGGGTGGGGTAATGAATCTTAAAAATGCCAATTTAGTGAGTTTCTAATCACAAATACTTCATCAGCTGACAAAAGAAAAGCCTCAGTAGGTGTAGCACTTCAAAATCTGGGACAATTTACATGTAATTTCAAGAATCAGCAGGGATACACAGCTGGATAAAAATAAAAAGCTTGCTGTAATTGAAAACTGCCTTGCAGCTTGTTTGTGATTAAAATGAAGTTCAGTTCCTTCAAATCTCATATAGCAATTAAATCTGCTTTACTTAGGCAATGAAATATATCTATTGTCCTTGACTGATAAAACCAGTACAGGCATGCTTTGACATTTCATGCTTATTGAACATGCGTACATACAAAAATGTGGAAAAATGCGGAAAAATGCATATTCAACAACCTGAAGAGTTTCATTTGAGCATATTCAAGAAATGTTCTCTCTCACTAGAAAAGGCTGTGGCCATCTATATTCCTTATAAAGAATCCTGGTTACAGCCTGTGGTGCTTTGCACAAAAATTCTAAAAAAAAAAAAAAAAAAAATAAAAGGAAGTTTGCACCACTTTACATCTAAATAGAGCAATTCTGTCCAAAAGCCATTGTGACAACTTTACCTAAAACCTGATTGAGTTTAAAGTTCAACTGAAATTTAAAGTTAACCTCTAACAGAGTTCTTGCTTATTTTGCTCTTCAATTTTTGTATCTATTTGTTTGGTGTGTTGAATAGATTGAGAAGTGTGAGAGCTGATTCTCTTAACATAAAACAGGCATTAGCTACTTGAAATCTTTGTTTTCTTAAAGTAGTTTATTAATTCTGAAGTAAAAAGTAATGTTAAGAAACAGTCTTACAATTCTTAAAGCCATTTTTACTGCAATGATTCATCTGTTTTGTTTGTTCGGTTGGTTTCTACATTTAAAAATAATGAGGCCACAGTCCTCATCAGGTTTACTTAGGAGAGATAAATCTTGAATTAATAAGGTAAAAATCAAATAATAATTATATTTGTTAAATCAGAAAGAAAAGGTTGGTAGCATTAAAAAAACCCCAACTCCAAAACCAAAATCAAAAGCCACAGGGAAATTAACAATGTAACTTGTTATCTTTGGCAGACAAATCACCTTTCTTATGCATTCCCTATCCTAAAACATGCACTTAGACATACTTACACCCTAATAGTGATTTAATTATTCTCCTTATGTGCATTTCTTCACTATATACTTCCATAATTATGACTTCCCTAATAATAATTATAATTTATAACAAGACATCTATTCAGAAGACAGAAATAATATTAAAATAATTTAAGTTTGTAACTTCAGTAATAACTATAAAGATTTTTATTTTTCAATCTTTTATTTGAATCTGTTTCAAATATACTTTTGAATATTTAGTTCCAGGTAATTGATATATCATTCCAATAATTCTTCAGAGTAGGTGAATCAAGAAGACCAATCCATAAAGAAATGTTTCCTGGCAAAGAACAGATGACCTGCAATACCTACACTGCTATTGTTGCACTGGCTGAACTAATAGAAACAGCACAAGGACAAGGCAGAGTGTTTGTACTTTAAAGACAACCAATTGTGGCTCAAATATAACTTGAAATTAGAAAAAAAAATAATGACAAATTATGTGTGGAAAGGTTATTCAAAACAACCTGATTGAAACGTACTCTAAGATGTGCTGAAAGGTCACTTGAAAGACTCAAGTGAAAAACAAGAAAGTTAAGGGAGACTAAATTGGAAAACAGAAACCACTCAGTCCATCAAATCAGGGACAAGGAAAATGATTTAAAAATGAACAAAGAAAGATACAGAAAAGAGAAAAAAGTGAAGGAACTTTTTAAAAAGTATAAACACATCCAATAAGTAATTCCAGAGAAAAAGGTTCGCTAACTACATAAATAAAGCACTCACTGCCACCATGTTTTAAAATTAGCGAGGGAAAACTGAAAGTAACATTATAAATAAGTGAAGCTGTACAGCAATGCTTTTTCATTATTATCATTACTGTTAGCTTTAGTTTTAATAAAGGAAATATTTCTGTCCATATTACAGCTACAGGAACTTCAGAAGGAGGTGGCACATCAGCTGCTAACTACCATTAATCAGTAAGTTTGGAGTTCTTTTCAGATAACAACATCCAGGTGCTCTAAATGACAGAACGTATTCCTCAAGAAAAAAAAAAACACATTACTAATCTAAAATTCTCTTTTCTGGGGAATTTGTGAAAAATATCTGCAATCCTATGTCTAACGAGTAGCACTGAACTTACAGATTAGTATGTGTTCCCAGCACTACTCTAATGTACTTTACAGTTACTGTCATTTGTGACTTTATAATTACACATTATAAAGCTAGCATGCAAATAAGTAAAATGTGACAATTGATAAGCTAATATGTTAATCAATACTTATTTTCTTTATATTTGTTCATTCTTAAATTGAAAAAATCTTCAAAAATGAGATATTGGTATGAATAGCAAATATAACCTCTGGTTCTAGGAACAATATAAAGAAAAAATTCTAAAGAATTTATTCTGGATCTACAAAATAATTCAGTACTGAGGGACTCTTTGCTGATATTTGGATAAAGTATAAGGCATTTTAACCTTGTCTACATTTAGCTCTTGAGAATGTAATGTTTCATATTTTTCTCCATTTATTTTTGTTAAATATTCTTTTCATAACAAAAGCACGGAGCTATCTTCCTAGATGTACCAGAGAGACACCGCTCCAGGAAATAGCTCTTTGGTGTTTTTTGTTAAAGAATCTGCTGGGATCAAAACGAATCCCTTGGTGTGAGGTAGCATATTTTTGAAGCTGCAGTGGAGCAGGGAATCTCAGCTTATAATGTCGTGGTTCCAATCTTCAACATAAGCTTCAGATATTTTTTTTAGTTCTACAAGAATTTGAGCAGCTGTATCCCGAATATATTCTCTTTGGTATTTTGTAACAGTGATTGTCCATTTAATTTTCAACAGTTTTTTACTCTGCTCATGTCACAGCATTATTTCTTGAATATGACTATGTGTCATTTTACATTTCATATGTAGTATTTACAGACACAGAAAGATATTTAAATACTGCATTTGTTCAGAACTGAAGGAAAGATAGAATATTACCATTCTTTTCCTCTATGAGGTATGCAAAAGAAAGCTAGAGGGTGTGTTTACATGTCTGTGAGAACAGGAAAAGAAAAATAAAAAAGCTTTTTTCATGCCATGACATGGGAGGAAGCAGAGTGCAGCAGACCCAGACCCAGCATTCACACATTCACAGGTTAAGTGAGCCATGACCAGAATCATATAGATAGTGCAAGAATGTCCCTCCTGATTGCTGACTTGTTTGAAAGTGGGGAGCAGACCTATATTTGACTTCCTCATTTATCTGACACCTGGGGAGTATGGGAAGATTTCTAAATAGGCTGTAAAACAAGAGCAAAGCACATGGTATTGTCAAACAGCATATTCAAAGCCCAGAAGTGCTGTTTGTAAGAAAATACTAACCATGAATCTCAGTAACACACCACAGGATGAACTCTTCTGTCTAAGCTGTTGCAATCGTCTCCTCTAGTATTGCAACAATCTCTGTCTAAATGTAGCACCAGAGCATGGATTCCACCATCTAGGTCTTGGGCTGCAGGGAGAGCTTGGTACTCCTTGATGAAGATGAATATGGTGAGGGTGCCTCATCCTGAAGAAGGTGTAATCTGTTAGATATGTTACAGGGTAAGGGGAGGGAAATGCATGAGAAAGGGAACAGGTTACAGGAGAAGTTTCACGCTCATGCTTAGAAGAAAGGGCCTTCAGAGGCTTATGTTGTGTATCTGTATACCATTGTCCAGACCCTGGATAACAAACAATAATAACCTCAAGCTTGATGGCAGGGTATGATGAGATCGATATCATGGAGACTTGGAGGTACAGAGCACATAACTGGAGCACGGTTATTTAAATGGGGAAAAAAAGAGGGGATACCTAGGTACTTCTTCACTGTGCGGAATTATAATATGATGCCAGTGATAAGAGTCACTTGAACATCTTCAAATCATAATCAGAAGGGGAAGAAACACTAGGGAGGATGTAGCAGACCTGACAGACATCTGAGCAAGAGGTAGTAGAAGGAGGTAGTGGGTAATGCTTTCTACAAACAATTAGCAGAAGACTTGTTTAGAATCAGAGTCATAAAATGGTTTGGGTTGAAGAGACCTTGAAGTTCATCTAGTTCCAACCCCTAACGCCATGGGCGGGAACATCTTCCACTAGATCAGGTTGCTCAAAGTCTCATCCAACTTGGCCTTGAACAATTCCAGGGAGGGTGCATCCACAATTTCTCTCAGCAATCTGTTCTAGTGTCTCACCACCCTCAGGGTGAAGAACTTCCTTATATCTAATCTTAATCTAGGCTCTTTCAGTATAAAACCATTAGCCCTCATCCTATCACCGCACTCTGTGATAAAGACTCCTTCCCATCTTTCCTGTAGGTCCCCTCTAAGTACTAGAAGGCTGCTATAAGGTCTCCCCGGAGGCTTCTCTTCTCAAGGCTAAACAACGCAGACTCTCTCAGCCTTTCTTCGCAGAAGAGGTTTCCAGTCCTCTGATTACTTTCCTCTGGACCTGTTTCAACAGATCTATATCTTTCTTATGCTGGGGGCCCCAGAGCTGAAGACAGTACTCTAGGTACTCTACAAGAGCCAAGCAGAGGGCTCCACTTTGCATAAAGAAAGAAATAACCATTGGTTTAATTTCTAAACTGCTACTAAGGCAGTTTGCTAAGAAGCCAAATTTAAACCAACACTCTTCCCACAAAAGCATGGACAACTACAAATCATCCAAGATACTGCAGACTAAAGACCACTATATAAACTAAAATAGGCAAAGGAAGAATATGTTTTACTGAAGTGAGTTTTTTGGCTTTAACAGCAAACTGTCTCTTCTGGTGGAATTTAAAATTCTTGGAGACTAACAAGATTATATGCTTTTCAGAAGTTTACGGATAATCTGTGATCGTTCAGGAATTAGACTTATATATACTTACAAGCAGATCCAAGTGACCTGTAATTTTTAACATCAGTGAGGAAAATAAAAAGTGGTGATTCTTTCAGAAGATCCAGTTCCCTAGAGGAGTATTTCTGTGTATATTACCTTCAAGTAATTTGAGGCATACTGAGGACATAGACAGACACATGAGTAGTGCAAGTGACCTGACATCCTGGCCTTCCTCTGCATAAGAGTGATTCAGTTGCTCTCCTTTGCTTTCATTAATGCATTTTTTAAAACTCTATTTATGCTGGTCAGTATAGAGATTTTAAATCAGGTGGACCAGACGTGTGTCCTGGCCTTCAGCTAGAATAACCTGCTTAGTGCAAGTCAGTAAGAGTCATAAAACAGGTTATTGCTGTTAATTTACATTTGTGTAGTTGAGAAGAGCTGGCCTTTATTTTTTACTCAGTAACTTTTGATCATAGCTTTTGGGATGCAAGACTGAGACTGATTCTGAGGCATATTTAATTCATTAAGAGAAAGGATGTTTTGTGTACAGTTTGTAATTATAATATTCCTTTATGTTTTTTTCTGATTTTAATCTTAGTTCAACTTTTATTTCTATTCAAAGAAAATGACACTTGTGTATTTCCTTAAAATCTAGAAACTCTTGATGTGTAATTCTACCTCATTTCCTCAGTGTAAAATATACTGTTATATACTTCTATGTCTACAGATACTTAATTAGATGATAATGAAATTAATGTTTTTGGAATAACTCTTAGATATTAATTTAGTGTTTATTTTTCATAATAGATTATTAAAGGTTAAAGACAATTTAGAATTACTCAGGGGATTATCTTGTGTGTATTTACACACTTATATTACCTATTATGAATCAAATTTTGTCACATTCTTTCGTAAGTTTACTGGGGAACAGCCACTACCCAGATAGTATGGTTAGATAATAAGAGATGTTCCTGTAGAACAGCATAACTCACCTAACAAGTGAAGCATGTTGTCCATCCTAATGGCTATATCCTCATCTGTAGGCTGCTACCTATTGCATTTCCTCAAGAGGCCCTGTTTGGTGCTGTACCACTCCCAT
>NW_010394842.1:28388-36733 GCF_000710305.1 Buceros rhinoceros silvestris
TCACCTTTAAATAGCATTAACTTCCTTCTTTTTTTGTCAGTGAATTATGGTCACAGCTTCATTTACATTAGTGTTATCTAAGGAATTTCTTTAAAAATACTGCATAAAAAACATGCTCAGAATAAGTTGGGTAACTAAACTGAAGTTAGATATACAGTTCAACCTAGATTAGTGAGAAACACACAGCTTTCACAAAAAAATTTGGTTGTATACTATGAGCCTTCAGAGAACCACTTTTCGTTTTAGAAACTTGGTAGAAATATCACACTGTGAGAAATAATTTACAGTCTTTGTCACGCAGTTGGAGAAACCAAGCTGAGGGCTGCACTTGACATGTCAGAGGGACAGGATGTCATCCAGAGGGACCTGGACAAGCTAGAGAAGTGGGCCCATGTGAACCTCTTGAGCTTCATCAAGACCAAGAACAAGGTCTTGCACCTGGGCTGGGACAATCCTTATTATCAATCAAGGCTCAGGAATGAAGGGACTGAAAGCAGCCATGAGGAGAAGGCCTTGGGGGGAGGGACCTGGACAAGCGAGAGAAGTGGGCCCATGTGAACCTCTTGAGCTTCATCAAGACCAAGAACAAGGTCTTGCACCTGGGCTGGGACAATCCTTATTATCAATCAAGGCTCAGGAATGAAGGGACTGAAAGCAGCCATGAGGAGAAGGCCTTGGGGGTGCTGGTGGATGAAAGGCTGGACATGAGCTGACAATGTGTTCTGGAAGCCAACTGTATCCTCAGCTGCAGCAGAAGAAGCATGGCTAGCAGGTCAAGGGAGGGAATCATGGCACTCTGCTCTGATGAGATTCCACCTGGAGTACTGTGTGCAGCTCTGGAGTCCTCAGCACAAGAAGGATGTGAACCTGATGGAGTGAGTCCAGAGGAGGTCTGCAAAAATGATCAGAGGGATGGAGCACCTCTGTTCTGAGGACAGGCTCAGAGAATAGGGGTTGTTCAGCCCGGAGAAGAGGAGCTCGGGGGAGACTGTGGAGTGTCCTTTCAGTACATAAAGAGGGCTTCTAAGAAGGATACAGACAGTCTTTTTAGCAAGGCCTATTGTGACAGGAAAGGGTAATGGCTTTAAATTATAAAAGGGAAGATTTAGACTAGATATAAGGAAAAAATTTTTTACAGTGAGGGTGGTGAAATGCTGGAACAGGTTGCCCAGAGAGGTGGTAGCAGCTCCATCCCTGGAAACATACAAGGTCAATTTGGATGGGACTCTGGGCAACCTGATCTATTTGCTGATGTCCCTGCTCACTGCAGGGGGGGTTGGACTACATGACCTTTGAAGGTCCCTTGCAACCCAAACCATTCTAGGATTCTGTAAGAAAATTAGTTTATGTTGATAATACCTTCTCAAACAGCTTAGGAGTGTGGACAGACAAGAGGTTAACTGGGACTATTTAGAATGCAATATTTTAATTGAACCTATTTTTTTAAATTTTAATTTTTTGTGCTTTCAAATCTGTTTTATTTTATTAATTGATGTGGTTTATGTTAATCCACATCTTTCTGATTTTGAACTAAGTGTTTTGCAGTTCCTTTTGTAGGAAGGTGATAAAATAAGAATGAAGATGATCCAAGAGTCCAGAAAAGCCGACAGAAAGATAGACAGCATCTACTCCATTCCAGATGTGTCTGTGTCCATCTGACAAAATTTTTGCTCAGATACTCTAGTTTAAATACCAATTAGTTATTCATATCAGGTATAAAATCTTGGGTAAACCTAAGTTGCCAAGTGCTCATGGTAATCATCTTTGACATGGTTCATATGCCTGCTCTGAATCAGAACAACTTTAGTTTTGGAGATGAACTCATCAATCACGTTCTACATACTCTTCTGGGATTTGATTTTTCTCTTCTAAGCAGAAATTGTTATTAGATTTTGGAAGAAGATACATTTTCATTTCAGTGAAAAGGGATGTAATCATCCAATCCTGAGAGCTTGGTCGAATGGTGTTAAATTGCTCAGGACAAGTATGACTTTGGTTCTTTTACTGGAGGAGATTTCTAAATTTCCAAAAAGGGAGATAAAGAAACATCAGCAAAATATGAGAATTTGTTGGAACTATACCCTCTGTCACTTGCACAGGATAGATCAGTTAGCCACAATAGCAACCAAAACACTGGACAGACGCGTGGACAGACAGAGAGGAGGAAGGTCCAAAAGGTAAGTGCAGTTTGTTGGATCAGAAGTATGATATTTCTAAGAACCTCTTTTTTAAAAAAACCTTCTTGCTGAAAGATGAAAAGCAGAAATGCCAGTAGTAACTCTTATGTTAAAAGCTATGAATAGGTAGTGCTGAGAGAGTTAACGCTGACCAGAGATCCTTTTCATAGGCAGATATTTTGAAAAACATTTTATCAACATGAAAGCATCAGACTCTTTTGTATGAATTAATTTTCTGTGGAATATTAGACCGAAGCCAATTTAGTAACCATGCTGGTGTTGGCTGAGAATGAAAATGAGGAAGATAAAAAGTAAGAACAGAAAGGCCCTCACTGTAATTCTTAAAACTAGTGTCTGATATTGACAATGTGTTTATCTTCCAAAAACCCTTAAACAAATTGTATTGCTATGAAAAATTATGATATATGGAAGCAGAATTAATTTGTCATGATGCAGGTACAAAATGCGTTAGATGTTACAGTCTGTTTTGCTCTAGAGAGGCCTGATGTGATGTTCTGGTATTTTAGTTTGTATAGCTATTAAGGTTTTCAGAAGACTGTCAATTATTTCTCACAGTGTGATATTTCTACTGAGTTTCTAAAATGAAATGTAAACAACTGCAGTTTTTGTTAAAAGCTCAGTAATATAGGTTAAATGACATGCTTAAGCCTACCCAGCTCTATGCTAAGTATTCAAACATGATAAAAAATAAGAAAAAAAATTGAAAATTTCACTTTCAGTAAGAAACAGACATCAGCACGCATTTTATTTTTCAGTAAAACTCATCTCCCTAAAATGTAGCAGAAAGCAAATATTAGCTAACAAATATATTTTTCTTTTAAATACAGATGACATTGGTTTTGACTTTATTCTGTCTGCTTTTCCATGAAATGAGCAACAGTATAAATCTTTTTTTCTTGGGAAACTATGCTAGATCATATGGAAAAATAAGGAAATGACTAGTGATGGCTTCACTAAGCGCAAATCAAGCCTGACAAATTTGATGGTCTTCTGTGATGCAGTTCCAGCATTGTTGGATAAGGGAAGAGCAACTGACATCGTCTACCTGGACTTGTGCAATCCATTTAATGCTGTCCCACACGACATCCTTGTCTCTAAGTTGGAGAGACCTGGGTTTGATGAAGGGCCATTCCCCGGATAAGGAATTGGCTGGACGGTGATGCTCAAAGAGTTGCAGTCAAAGGCTCGATGCATAGGTGGACACCAGTGACAAGTGTTGTTCCTTAGTTGTCTATATTGGGACTGGCATTGTTTAATGTTTTTGTGGGTGACAAGAACAGTGGGACTGAGTGAACCCTCAGTAAGTTTGCTGACAATACCAAGCTGTGTTGTGTGGTCAATACTCTGGAGGGATGGGATGCCAATCTGAGGGATGTTCACAGGCAAGCACATGCAAACCTCATGAAGTTCAACAAGGCCAAGTGCAAGGTCCTGCACAGGAAAAGTCTCTGTGTGAAGGAAAAAGAAACATTTCTTAGATGTATCTACAGTCAGGTATAATTACCTAAACTTTGCCTTTTCAATGTCTTTTTAAATCCAGATACTGAGAAAAAAGTAAGATGTTTTGCCTGCCCCTTGAAGGATATTCAGTATATTTGATCAACCTAGAAATACCTCGTTTGGAAAACAAGTTGTTTAAAAAAATAGCCTTTGGTATTTCATTTGAAATATTTCCGTACATTCAGCCTGAAATCAGTCAATAAAAAGTTTTAGAAAGAACAATGCTTAAATTTGCTGTAACATCTGAAGATAAGGAGAGTTCAAAACAGCAGTGCATTGTTTCTTTTGTCTTTTATGTAGTTAAGTTCTCAGTTCACCAGTATACTGTTTTTGTAACATCTGACTAGCATAGAAACATTTATTCTATGATGAAAACAATGGGTTGCGAATAAGCAGATGTAGGTACAATTCCTAGCCTTTTCTTAGACTTCATTATATTATCTTGTTCAAGACAAGGTAATTATAGTACAGATATTTGCTTCAAAGGTGTCATGTATCTTCTTGCACTGATATTAGGATGCTCACTTCATCATCATATGAGTTTAGACAATATTACCACAAGAAAACATTTTTGGGGGTTCTGGTGAGCAACAAATAATTATTTGTATGATATGGCATGTTTTTTTTATAGATAAGCATGTCTTCTTTTATGTAAAAGTTTTCAGATCTTAGGAAAACTGTAGAACTGTTAACCTTTCAAAAAATGTCTCCTAGAGTTGTTTGGTTTTTTTGTTTGTTTGTTTGGTTTTTTGTCAGAAAGATAGCAAGCTCAATTACTTTTGCCATATTCCAAGAGTTTTGTTGCCCAGAGCTCTAAAATAATAATAGCTTACCACGGTGACAATTGCCTGGCTAGTTATATTTTTTCCAAATGTTCCTAATACCTTCAGAGGTTGAAATTATTTATATTCATGAAGTTTGAAAACAGGGTTTGGAAAGCTTCAAATTGGTTGAATTGACCTGAATTTCAGCCCGAGTTAACAGAAAATCTAACAAACCTTTTAAAGGAAACTATGCCACAATGGGCATTAGCGATATTCTTTTTCTTACACTGGCCTTTCAAACCTAATTATTGCCTATTTTGTACCTATATCTGGAAGTTCATTGACAGCTGTCATCCCTATAACATTCACAGCCAGTACAAACCCACACATTTCTGAATGCATGAATTACGTGAGAATTCTCTGAAATCGATTTACATAGGTTTTTTTAAAGATTCAGTACAGATACCAATTGCATTTCTTATTACCAATGCAAATATTGAGAACATTTCTAAAAATCCTCTAAAGATTTAGTTTAAGGGCAATTAAAGAAACAAAAATATTTAGTTTGTTCTTTTCAAAGTCAGTTTCAGAATTACTTGGAAATTTTATGGATAGTTCAATCCACAATAAATTCTATCGATCCTTATATTTCTTTAATACCAGTAACATCAGAATGTCAGAGAAGCACAGCAAATTTGAATGTTAATTCGTATTAGTTACAAATGTCGATATACTTGAAGCCATGTAGCTGTAAAGGTGTCTCTGGGAGTTGTCCTTTGCTATGAAGTGTATCTCAAACTTGCGCTTCAGAGAAATCAGTGACCAGCAGCTATCAGAATTAAAAGAAGTTACTACTGGACGGTTCATGTACTGCAAAGATTTAGTGAATGGGAAGTTGCTCGTGACATCTGTGATTTCTCCTGTTTAATTGAAATCATTAAGCACAAATGCAATTACTTAACAAATTCTGAGTTACTTAATGAAAAGCTTAATAAATACTGAGTTTTCAAAACAAGGCATGGATTTGCAACACTTGTAATTCTTGTTGCATGCTCACAGAACAATACCTTTAAATTATTTTTATGCTTAATGTTTTATCAACAAATTGAATTAATAGCCAGTTTTAAAAATTATTCTTTTGTGGAATGTTGTACATCTTGACTACCTTTTAGATTTCTCTTGATTACTTGACATTCATAAAGAAAATATTATTCCAGCTCTCCAATTCCCTTCAAGAAACAAACACTTAGGCTGCTCTTGTGAGTTTTAAATAAGGTTTTGATAAAGAGAGCTCAGTAAATATTTACAACACTTTAGATGAAGTAGCCTAAAAGGCATTTAATTAACAAATTGAAGACATATTGCAATTCAGCTGTAATGTTTATCAGTAACTACATCACAGAATATAATGTTATATAATTAATATGAATAGGGAATTCATAAAAAAAATCCTGCATCTTTTTTTACTAAACTTTAATCTGGGTGCCAAAATTATTGAATTTTATCAAAACAGATACTAATATATTTAGCTATAGGTTCTTCTCTGAGTCTTCTATGATTCTTTCAAATTCATAACTATGTGAACAATTAGACTGATGAATGAAGACTAATGAAGACTAATCCTATTAGGAGTTTATAAAATATTCATATTTTGTGCATAATTGGCACATGAATTAATGAATGGAACTTCCTTTATGAGATGGGAAACCAAAAATTGTTCACATTGCCACTGTTAAATAGAGGGCAAGGAACATAGGGAGAACTACTACTGGTATTAATTTCCATTAATGTGGTGGTACCATTTTCAATAATTATATTGAATAAATGAAGGTATGAGATCCTCATTACATGTGTGTGTGTTCGTGTATACAGACACATATTTTGCAAAGAGCTTCTGAGACAGACAGGACCATACAAAATATTACAACCTGCAGTCTTAACTCCCAGCTGCTGTGCTTTTTTTGATGGAATAATTATGCATTTTAATACATACATTATATGCATTATATATATTGTAAATAAATACATATTTGCACATACTGCAGTTTCTTTTAACAGCTTTAATTAGTTTTTATGGTACAAATTGTAAAATAGTGAATAAGATTCTCATTTTTGCCTCTTCTTATATCAAACAAACAGATTTTAGAAAAATAAAAGATAACGTCTTGCAGCATGTCCTTTTAAACAAAAGTGTTGAAAATCTTACATTTCAGTTGCTGTTATTGTAAGTCACTAATAGGCACTCCAGTAGTTTACAAAATAGTGGACTTAAAATAAAAAGAGCACTTGTTTACATCTTTTTGCTGAACAGAATTGCATATTCAATAGAAAGAGCTGTTACTGTTATAAATGCATAATGATGTATGAGGTCTCATTATTCCTACAGTAATTACCATCGATCAAATCTCTCTTCTAATAGAATGGAATTAGAATAAATTTCATTAAAATCCCATAAGTAATTTCGGTTTCAGTTTTTCCAGATTTTTATTTTCCTTTTTTAATATGAAATCATTTTTGTAGTTGTCTGATGTCATTCACAGAAACATGTATTCCAGAATAATTCAGAGCAGATGGGATGTCAGAAGGACTCTACTCTTACCCAAAACAGGGTCAGCTGTCAGATGAGACCAGTTTGCTCAGGGTTTGCTTCAATCAGGTCTCAAAAACTCCCAAGGATGGAGACTGCACAGCCTTTCTGAAGCAACATGTTGTAGAGCCTGACTGTCTTCATGAGGTGAAATATTTCCCCTGTATTCAGATGAGATGTCTCTTGTTTAAACTTACGGTCACTGTCTCATTCTCCTGCCATGCACCACTATGATGAGATGACTCCATCTTTTCTTCAGCAGGGTGGGCTGCTGTTAGGTTCCCTCAAATTCAGCTCTTCTCCAGCTCCCCCACCAGTCTGGTAGCTCCCAGATGAACATGCTCTACATAAAGAATTTCTTTCCTCTATAGAGGGATCCAAAACTGACAGTCTAATGACTGATGAGGATAGGGGGATAATCATTCGGCTGCACCTTCTGGCCATGTTAGAACATTTGGTCTTCTTTGCTGCTAGAGCACACTGGGCTGCTCCCCAGCCATCGTGGTGCCAGCCCATGTTATTCCTGGGGCAGGTCTTTCTTCCCAGGAGCAAGACTTGGCATTTGCCCTTGCTGAATTTCATGAGGTTCCTCCTCAGCCTATTTCTCCTGCCTGTTCAACTTCCTCTTGATGTCAGCTATAACACAGAAATTGTTAATTGTTCTGTGTAAAGTACTGTCATCTGCAAACTGATGCAATTTATGCTATTTGTTTAAAAGTTATTCAGAGGAAAAAGCTTACTATTTGTAAGAATAGAAGTGAAGACTGTATCTGATTATTATCCTTGCATTTTTGTATGTTTATGGGAAATTTATATTTTCAATCAGCCTAGGGAATATTCTTGTGGTTACTTTTTCTGGAAAACACTGCAGCAAAGCCGGCTGTATACTAACTTTGAGATTGTCAAATTTTAATTTGTTCTAAAATTTAATAGGTTTTTTATTTGACAGAAGAGTCTTCTAAACATTAATCATAAAACTATATAACAATATTGTCTCTTTAAGGGAAAAATGTCATTTTGAATTGATGAATCAATATTAAGGTTTATGGATAATTTTTTAATGGTCTATTTCAGCAACTCAAGTGACACAAATATATGTGTTGCAGTTAAATTTATACCTATATATCTGTATCTATATCTCTATCAGGGATTTAGAGATCACTGTGATGGGACTGTTTAGAAAACTGGTAACACAAACCAGTCTTTGCTTTAAAGCAAAGCTTTTCTAATTTCATTCATTAATAACATGTAAAAATTAAACATTATGTTATTGTCCTGGGTTAGCCAAACCTTCCC
>NW_010394843.1:0-19926 GCF_000710305.1 Buceros rhinoceros silvestris
CCCGCTTCCCAGGAGCTTCTTAAGGGATTTCTAACCATGAAAAACAACAACGAAAGGATAAAAGCGTCCTGACAAAGCTCAGGGCTCGTTCTCAGATTAAGGGTAACAATGTAGGTGACCACGTCCGAAGCCACAGAAGAATAATTGCAGAGGACTTGTTAGAAGAGTACTCTCACAGGCACTTGTTAATGGCGTGGCACGAAATCGTAGAGGAGCTGCCACCGCCTTCAGGAGCTCCACTAAAGCCGTCTGAACACAGCATGCCGTCCAAGACACAGGCGGCACCGTCAGACAGGAGGTGCTCGGCCGAACGCCTCCGGCAACCTCCCACTCGGCGACACGGTATGGTTTGGGTATGAGGGTTATGGCATGAACTGTCAGTGTCCTGCCGCACGACTTCGTGGTGCTGCCTGCATGGCATGTGAATTTTTGCCTGAATTACAGAAACACACGTACTTATATCTGATCAGCCTCGTAATACTTTAAGCTTTGTTTTCAAAATAGGTAAATTGTGAAACATGCAGTATAAACGATGAACATAGGCTATAAAATTTTCCAAAAATACGGTGATGACGGCAATTAAATACACATGAAGGAGAACCTTTTCTAAAAGATGACAGTCTTACAAAAAAAAAAATTGTGTCAGAACATCAGCTCCACAGCCAAACCAAAATCAAATGCCAAGTGATGCTCTCTGTCAGAGTTAAATGTCTTAAAAATGCAAAAAGTAGGACATTTTCTATAACCTTTACCATCACTCTGTATCCTGGCTTTATCTTTAGTTCTGTCAGATTTTCACAAAGGGAACAAAAGCGATGCTTCAGTACAAAAATGTAAAATGGGCTGTACATGTATGTTACCCTGTAAGAGTAAACACTGTGACCCTCACAGGATCCCATGGCACGAAGCACGTGCATCTCCCCTTGGTAAAAGCAGCACTGCCAGCCAACAAGTGCCCTTCTAGAGGATTTTCATCATCACTAAAAAGGTACTATACAATATGAAACAGATTAGTAAACCACAGACAGATGGCTTGGAAGCTTATTTTATTGTACTCTGGTAAGCGTCGTTTCCTGTGGATCAAGACAGTTAAAACGAGTTGTTTGAACGCTCCCCTGCTCCCTGGTACAGTCTGGTATCACCTTGCCATGTACTACTGAGCACACTTTGGATTGATTTAATAGATAGAGGCATATCATTACAAAGAGTGCTTTTCCTAATGTTAATGTTCCTTTTTTAATGAAAGAAGAAACGGTTGAACGTTTTAGGCTTAATTCAAAAAACAATCCAGAATGATCTAATCACTTTGCAAAAAATGGAATTTCTATGTGATGAAATGCTGATTATAATTTAACAGCAGCCATTCAGAAGACATGCTGTAGTAGGTATTTTTCACAAGTTACAAAATATATACACAATATATCATCTTAAGACACCTTTGGCATTAGAAATGTTAATTGAAATACAGAATCTAAAACTAAAAACAACTGTAGGTAGCTCCTCTACAATTTTTACACTGCCTGTAAAGCTAACTTTTCCGACTATATGCATCATATACAATGTGCTGTCTCATATACCATTTCCATAACAGTACATAAAAATATTTTAAACAAGAAATCCACATAAATAATGTTTTCATTGTAGCAAAGTCTGTGACCAACAATTTAAAACAAGTACCTTTACAACAGAAACATATCCTGATGTAACCAGCACATACAGTCTGAAAGAGAAAAGGACTCAGATAACCTCTGGTAAGGCCACAAGCACCTTGTGTTAAGAAGAGCACCAAGGCAACATGGTCAGGAAACACAGAAGAGGTAGTGTGCCATCTGTTCAGATGCATGTGTCCGCTAAGGACTACAATAAGACGATGTTTAAGAAAAGAGGATATATTGTACGGTGGCATGATTTGCTTTTCATATATAAGCTATTGCACATTTAGGAGCATTAGCCAGTATTGCTCCTTAGTATTGTCTGTCTCCAGCTTTCCTCGGGATGGTTTTTCTGCAGTGCTGTTAAACAGATTGCTAAGAACACTAGAGGTCCTGAAAAAATTCCATGTCCAGCTTATCAGTTCCAGGAAATTATGCAAGAAAGCACCAACAATTTTTAAAAAATTACTTTATGAAAATTGTTGCAGTCTTTCTTTCTTTTCTTTTTCAATGCCATTTCTCCCTAGGAGGAAGTCTTTTTCTTCCTGAGGTTCTTTAACCAACAACATTTAAAATGGTTCTTCAGTTTCCTAGTAGTTTTGCCTGTAGTGGATTGTTACTTTTTCATTCAATCTGTGCAGCAATTCCATGTTGATGAAAAAAAACCCCATGACAGAAACCTCAAAGGAAGCACACGGAACCACTTTCTATGAAGTGCTGCTGTCCTGGTTTGAGATGAGGAGGTGTGTTAACTTGAACAACGGGAAGCTGATGAGTGTCCTGAGTGTGAAAAAAGAACTGTGTCTTATGCCAGCTGCCGTCTTCAATCTGCAACACACAGAAGCAGAACATTAGATTCATCTTCAAAACACAAATTGAAATTGTGCTTATAGAGTGAAAGGAGGAGGAGAAGCTACAGAATCATCTCTTCTTCCAGCAGTTCCTAAAGAGACTGCATGATGCATCAACAAACGCCGTTTCTCCCGTGCAATAGCAGTGGCACTCCTGGTGAAACTAACTGTAAAAAAGCCCAGCCCAGAACCCAGCCGAAGCGGGTGCGAGCCTAGTGCCCCACAGCTCAGAGCAGAGCACCTGTCACTTTGCCAGCAGTTCTGGGTTCACAGAGACTCTTAGATCTCTTGCTAAATTTCTTGCTAAATTCACCTCCAAATCTAAAGAGTAGGTCTCAGGTTGTGAACTCCACAGGCACTTGGAAAGACTTTGCAGGCCCTTGAAGAATAATCACGGGGAATGAGAGCTGCAGTTTTGCCATGAACTTTGTATTGTTTATTCTAATCCTTTGAATATCTAAGTAAAGGAATAATCATGGGGAATGAGAGCTGCAGTTTTGCCATGAATTTTGTATCGTTTATTCTAATCCTTTGAATATCTAAGTAAAATTTTGATACCGCATAAAAATGATAAAATAACATTTACAGCATTGTCTGAGGCTGGAAGAGTCTTGATGTTTGCAATCACTGCATTCTTAAAAACCACCAAGTACAGTGGACACCACTGAAAAGTGAAATCAATACGTGACAGTCAATGTGCATAGCAAGTATAGATACCCTGTACTACTGCAATTGCTTTTACGTTTGGATAGATGTTGACTTCAATACAAAAATGTATATACAAAAAGTGTCAGAAGTAAGTTTCAAGGGATGAAAATTTAAATTATTGTTGTTTTATGCAGAAAGTTATGCAGAAATTTCTAAACCTTTCTGTTTAGACATTAAAACACTATGGTTTTAAAAATGCTAGTGCTAAAGAGTATTTACCATGCATTCATCCATAAGCACCTTCGGTTCAAGTAGTGTATTTGCTTTAAATATTTGACTGTTCCATCCTCTGAAGCTAACAGACGTTTTCTGTCCACCTGCTTTACTTAATTCCCACATTGGTGTGTTCAGACAATGAACTGTGATGCTATGGGTTGCTTCTGAGCTCAGTAAATGAAGGAAGTTCATCTGCACTTTTCCAACGCCGAACTCCAGCTAAGTTCCAAGAGAAGAGCATCGTTAGACGTACGCTGGACTACGCTAGCAACGCAAAGTGACAAGCTCATGCATGTTCAGGCATGGGAGCGTGTATACACGTGTATACGCTGGGATCAGTGCCGTTTATATTTTTCAGGTGAGCTGTTAGGTTCTATTATAGGGATTACTATAAACAGAAGTTTTCATAGATCATTTTCAAAGCTTAAATATAAACGTTTGCTAATGCTTACAACCTTGTTGAAACACAGCTGGGCAGAAAACACTATTTTTAAACAAGGAAACTGAAACATGATTTTGTGATTCAAACAACCATATTAGCAGCAGCAGTGTTTTAACTGCAGCCACATCATTCTGCTGTTTAGTCTTCTTAGACTACAGGTCACAGCAATACCTACATCCCATTAAAAATAAAAAAATTCATAAGCATACTTTGATTTTAGACAGAAAATACAGTTACTCATTACTCAGCAAGAATTCCTCCAAGACTAGAGCTCATATTCAGGAATCTTTCAAATTTAGGAATGTGTATGGAAACTATATGGTATTTCTGGTGCTCTTCAATGACTACAGTGTATATGCAAAACTTCAGAGATATAAAATTTCTATTCCCAAGGGTTTAAGAACTACGTGTAAAGAGGAGCATGGACTAATGATATAAAGGAAAGTCTCTGCCTAATGGCATTTAACAGTAGCTAGGAGTTGAAAAGTGCTATTTTCTTCCTTCTCATTGCAGTGGCCTTAGCACCTCTACACTTAGCTGTCCTGAGTAATGACTTACTGATGTAGCTTAGAAGCATTTCAGACCTATTATGCCTTATACAGAAAAGTTTAAAGAAAACCAAATAATTCTATCAGCATGGAAGGTGAGGAAATGAACTCATGAGAGTTACACTAACATATTGTCTCCAGAAAATCTGTAACTTCTGCAACAGGATATATAGCATGCCCTTCCACAAAGATGCACATTACAGAACTCCTGAAATCTATCATTTCTTCATGAGTTAAGTAAATAAGCATTCACTTGTCCAGCATTCTGGCACAGATATGGTTTCTCTGGAAGCAGTGCATACCTTTGTCACAGACAGTGGAGTTAAACATGTCTGACCACCAGCAGTGAAATTGCAGAAAACTTCAATGGCATCAGAAGGACATCCAATATTCGGGTCAATCCAGTATTTTCCTATTAGTATATAATCCCAGATAGAAAATAAAACCAAAATAGAGTTGTTACTAAGCAATTTGCTGAAGTATTCACACCTTTCAGCAATTAGACATCACAATAGCTTCACTAGGAAATGAAAGAAACGTGAGTCTTTCCACTATTATAATTCTTCTAATATTAGATACTGAACAAAATTATCATTACCATTAAATTCTGATTACATAAACAATGACTCTTGAATACTATCACAGTTTCAGAAATATTTTCTCTTCCTATAGGTAAATAGGGAGAACAAATGGTATTTCCAGTCTGCTCCTTCTGTATTAAAACTTCACTTTTTTTCCTTGGGCTTGGCTTTATACAGAGAATATATTCAGGACCGTAAATTATTAATCTAAATTCTCTTGCTCTCACAGCATCTTGAAGATCCTTTCTTTCTCCACTATTTCTCCCATCAGACACTTCTACATGACCTGTCCTACCGACAGTAATAAGGAGTATTTGCCACTGTGAACCCGTGGGTTCCAGCCCAATAAAAGAAATAGGACATCTAAATTATATCAGGATTTATCTTCCCTTAATTTGCGGTTAAATACGGGTGAGGCTGTGCTCTATGGTTATATGGGTGTCTGTAATCCTCTGAAGTGGAGAACTGTGTCAGTGACCTCCGTGGCCCCAAAGGACTGAGATTGATTTAGGAGAGCACAGTTCTAATAAGGGTTAGGCTCAACTCTACTAGACTCTTTATATATGCCATAAAACAGTGATTTCCCTGAAACCTCTAGCTTTATTTCTCATTTCCTCCTACTTAGTAATAGGGATATTTACATGTATTTATTATTTCTTTAGCCACTCAGAAACTGAATTAGGTCACAGCATTGACATTACAAGTTTGATTTGAAGTATTGAGTCAGGGTCTTCTGGGATACAACTGTAAGTGCAGTTGACAGTACTGGTGTATGGCATAAAATATTCTCTTTAAGAATCTAGAATCCGATCTACACAAAATTCATTGCAAGATTATAAATACTTGGGAAACTTTTAATCGGAAAATGGATTTCAGCTTTAAATTTTCTGGACACTTTCATTTAGTCATATATATATAAAATCTGTCTGTAGTATCTACAGAATATTAGATAGCTACATACTTCTACCTTTAAAATTCAGAAATTTTCTCTTAAATAAAGATAAAGAAACCCATGACAGGCACGCCACAACAGAATGTAACAAAAAGATCTACACATTAGAATTTTGATGTAGAAATTAACATTTGGAGGTAACACATTTCAGAGCCTAGTTGTGTTCAAGCTTTAATGAAAGTGCACACTTACCATCCGACACTTTACGTTCACAGTTAAGCAAATCCCTGCAGATGCGTGCTGGGTTATCCCGTGTGCCAAGAGGGTTCTTGATGCTGTGCAGTAAATTGCTAAGGTAGTGCAGCGTTTTGAGTATCTCTGTACTGTGATCTAGTAAAGTTACTTCAGTATTCTGGTATTTCTGCCAAGGGCCATTAGCAAATGTGTTACCACACAGAAGCATCACAGCAACAGTATATGCAGTAAAAGTCAAATGGCCATTGAATAGCCAGACAGAAGCAAATAATAATGCACACAATCAGCCATATAAAACAGGGTAAGAATAACATATTCCAATTAACGAATTAGTACATTTTATTAAAGTTATCAGAGCAGTGAAGTGACAGGCAAGTTAAGGTCATGCAAATACATCATTATGACATGTTGACGTGAAAATATGGATACAGAAAAAAAGAAAAAAAGAAAAAATTAGTACTTTTTAAAAGTATACTTAGTTTCAGGTTTTGAGCAGTAAAATCCACTCTTAGGCTTAACCTAGAAAATACATGCAAATGTATTTGACTTCACTCATGTAAGGGATTTTCTGGCAATCAGTGGGACCATACATTTGCATATACGTCAGTATTTTTTGGATCGAGGCCTAAATGCCACCGTTGTTAACTGTGGCTGAACAGGTACAGCCCACTATATGTGACAGTCAGTAAATTTCCGTTACTGCTTATCATGACAAAAATGTAGAAATTATGCTGTTTCTCTTAACTTCGTTTCAATTGTATCCTATAAATCCCAGCATGTTTAATTGTATTCTGAAGTAATTAGCTTCTATCCATGTTAATATATCATAAACGTAGTCTTTGTAGAAAAGCCCTGTTCTGTCCTCAAAAAATACATTACCTCCATCTGCAGTGCAGCATTTGCCTCAATCAAAGCTTGAACAGCAGCATTGATATCCACTTGTTTCTGGGGGCAAAAAAAAGATATTTCAGAATATAAAAATATGAACAGGAATATTCTAAAATGCAGGTGGTAAATTCTTTGAGCACTACAGCAAAATAGAAAACAGCTTTGTTATTATTCTGTCATTTTAGAAAACAACTCATTGTAAGCACCTACTGTCAAAATAGGATCCTCCCTTCCATTTCAAAAAAAATGCAAGCATGCATACAAAAAGAGCATATTTGATATTTATTAGTACTCTCATACCAAATTTAATGATCATGCTCCTGGAACCTGGAAAAAAGATACTATAATAGTTGTCACAGACTAATGTCCCAACTTATTCCTCCCAGCCATTTAATTAATACACTTCAGAAAACCATTCCAGGTAAGCATGAAAAGGTATTATTCCTTTACAGAGAAGCACACAAAGAAGATCTGAATCAGCCATCAGAAGCTGACAGATCAAAGTAGTCTTCCTGATGCATGAACAAATAGCAAGACTGACAAACCAGCCTCTGAAAGAGGAAGCCTGCCATATCTTTCCTGTGTATCTTTATTCTCTGCACTTTGTGTGACATACATACCGGACCCAGACAACAGATCTGTTTATTTTTAAAGAATTAAGTCACACGCACAAGCATCTAGTTCTTGCAATTTGTTTTCAGATTACATCTATCATTACAGCTTTTGGACAATTCAGAATTGAGCCTGTCCTAACTGTCACAACCCCTTAACAAACCAAATCTGCATACGTGCACGCAGGGAGAACGTCTGGGCCAGCAGTAGTAGAAAATATACTGTTGCTTTCTTCCAGTGTTCAAATGCAGAACAGGAGAAAAACCTTTTAGAGTGTGATGGAGCTAACCCATGACAAAAGTATGAGGATGTCCATGGGTGTTAACTTGAGGGCTCAGCAGTGTGGCAGAACAGAACTGACCACGTAAGGTGTAAGGTTCAAAAAACTTACTACTGTAGTGATGGAAGTTGTAGACAAATGCGTTTGTATTTCATGAGCAGTAATGGAACAAGCAGTGCATTTGAAGAGGATCCTGCTATTTTCACTTCCATAAAAGGACTGTATTGAAGGTTACTGTTGCTGCAGAACTTACTTTTGGTCCTGGTGGTCCAGGTGGTCCCTGGAAAATGGAAGAAACCAGGTATTAGGTGCTTTGCATGTTTATATAATGCAATCACAATGGAAAAATACAGGCATTTTTTAATGCACTTACAGGTGGCCCTGGCTGGCCCCGAGGTCCCTGAGGCCCCTAGAAGAAACAGAGATAAAATGCAACAGTTATAGATTAACATTTGTTGTACATTTATGCACTACTGAAATCACAAAATGCCAATGTGTACAATGAAGAAGATGTGATACTGGTTTTGGTAAAGCTGTAGTTTATTAGTTTCTATTTTCAACATGTGACTATTCCTGTTAGAATTGCCAAGTCGTCTGGTTACTTTTTTATCCAATTACTTTTGATATTGAGGGAACATTAGAAGTCATACAAAGTATTAATATATAAAGTGCTCTGTTTTGTGCCAGCATTGTATGTATGTAGCCAATACAAGTGCTACAATAGATGAATGGTCATAAAAACATTGTAAACAATCTTGCTGGTATTTGTAAAAAACTAACTGATAAGCTTTACTCCAGGAGTATCTGCTGGGCATTTATTAGCTCCATTTGTTAGCATTATTCAGCCAGAACATGTTATGTTCATTGTTTAACAGTGCTATTGCAGGCTTCCTTCACATTCAAGAAGTTATGCTCTTATTTCCTCCTTGTAAGTAGCATCATTTTAGCGTATAGGATGAGACAGCAGGGAGGAGGAAAAGGAGCAGGTGTTCTTCTCTAACTTAAAGTGCCTACAATGCACACAGCCTTAAATCTAAGTTTTAGGCTTGATTTAGGGTTGGACATGGACCCTCCCAAAACCCATAACTCCATCTGAATTAGCCTTTCTTTGGGCAACTCTTCACATGAAGATGGAATGAATATTTACTAATATATAGTGATACTTTTGTCTCTGTTAGATTCTCTTCTTCAATCTCTATAATACTCGAAACCTCTAGGAGCTGCTCTAACATAAACAATAGCAGGAACAATGACAAGGAAAAGAATAGGTGGCAGTGCCTTAATACAAGCAAAAGGGAAGGGGAAGAAAGAATGAAAGGCATAGGCCAGGCCTACACCATGTATTAGTAAAACCTTTCTGCATAACTGAATTAAGCAAAACATTCTTTAGCCAGTGCTGCTTGTACCAATTATTTGAGCACAATAAGCTGTTCCAGCAAAAGCCCTCTTACACCAGTGTGGTCACGCTAGTACTAAGTCGGTGCCGAAAGGGAAATAATCTTATTTGACACGGTCTTGCTGACAAATATTGTGAAACTGATCTAGACAAAGTATTATGTAAATGACTTTATATAGCAATAAGAAGCCATGAGATTTCATATCAAGATCTGTATGAGTGTCATTGCATGCCACAGCTGCTGAACTTGGGCTGTGCTTCAAGCTGCCACCAGCAAGTGCGGCTGGAAATGGTTAAAGAAAGGCCAGATTCAATTCATTCCTTACAATCTCTAGACATATTTGTAAGGCAGAGCACAAGGTAACTACTGGTGAATGCATCTGTGAGGGATTACAATGACCTCCATAGCTACACAAGTTCATTGTGCCGACACATCACCTGTCCTGGCCATGCCAGAGGGGCTCAGGTGCGGATTGTGAATGGAGTGAAAAGTGGGGTCTACCAGGCAACTCCTAGCACCAGGTCTATACCAGCAAGGCTATGCTGAGGGACTGCAGATGGCTTTGAAGGCGAGACACATGTTCTCTGGAGAACAGAGGAGAATCAAAACTGAACAGAATCAAAACTGGGTGTTTAGAGGGATGGTCTGCCGATACTTAACTAAGACGACCTTAATGGCATAAGCTCTAGGGACTGTAAATATTGTCAGCTTTTCAACTGATACATCCTGAACCTATTTATTTATGTTTCACCCACTTACAGCACAGAAGGGACGCTATGCCATCTTTTAGGTAAATATTTACTGATATTTTATAATAACATTAATGTTGGAAAATGGAAATCAAAGAGTAAGTCATTTTAGCAGATATAGTAGTACAGAAATCCCTGTGGGTTCTGCGGCAAGTACATAGCTTCCTGGTACTCTTCTGAGTTTGTTTATTGTCCCAGCTTGCAATTTTCTTTTAAATCCTATTACTATTGAATAGACATAAAATATTATTGCTGTTATTCTTTATTACAAAACTGATGAGAGATGAGTTTGCAGAGATGACAATCACTCTTTTGGGGTAGTCCCTCGGCTGTTGCAAATCAGCTGGGTTTCACAGAGCTATGCTGTTGTATGGCAGCTGAGAAGGCTGGCTTCCACGTTTAGGGAACCAGATCAGCAACTCAGGTGCTGTCACAGCCTGCTGTGGGATACCTTCAGTCCCATGTGGATATATTAATATATATATATGGTGTATGCTTACATGAAACGAAGGAGAAAGCGTGAACTTCAGAAATTAGTATGTATGGCAGTGTATGTATTTGTTTACCTTGGTTCAGGACTTGAATATGCAAACACCAAGTCAAGGCAAGGCACAAAGTCTTCAACAGTTTGTCCGTAAGTAACCACTGCTCTCTGATGAATAGATGTCCTTGTTCTAAGTGCTGAGATTAGACATTCCAGTGGATTTTTCAGATGACTGAATACTTCTGTTAACATTCTATGTTCCTGACATGTGTCATAATTTTAAGACTCAAAAAGTTTTGGGACAAGAACAGTTGAAGTTTATAGTGGTTTCTGAGATAGAGCTGAATATTTAAAAAAAAAAATCAAAGCCTGCACTGTTCCAATGAATGTAACATATTTTGCAAGAGGAATGTGATTTGTCTTGAGTCACTGTCTCTTTGCCAATAAAACCCATGTGAAAAAAAGGTAAATATCAAATTCTATTTGTTAACTATAGTGAACTACTTTTGGTGATATTACATTTCTTAAATGCGTTAAAACTTCAGAAGGCTATATCAATTACCTTTACAAGCCTTTAAAATAGAACAAAACTCCACCGTGTTGAAAATCCTGGAGAGATATTACAAATGTTCTTTCTGTGGCAGAGCAGCAAAATACGGTTAAATTACACTTTTAATGGATTAAGTTAATTGCTAAATGTTTTACTGGAATGTACAGGATTACCTTTACAAATCTACTTAATTTACCCTTTGATCACATTAGAATTTAAGTGAGAAAAGTGTAATTCCAGTTTGTAATGTCAAAAGCAGAGAATAGAACAGTTAGTTTTAGTGTGCTCTTTAATTCTTTAATCACCCAATTTGATTGCTAGTACAGAAGTTCAAAGGCCAAAACTCCACTCTTTTTCTGATACTGTGAGGACCTGCTTTTACATGCATCCTCTTATTCCGAGATAGCAATTGCTTCAAGAGCATTAGAATCAGAGGTCATTTCCCCAAGACATGTAGAGCAAGCTTAGTTCCAAGATGTAATTCTTTAAGCAATTTTGAATATTTGATATATTTAAAAAAGTTTTATAAGGCTGTTAGGTTGGAATTGTACACAGGTGGCTGCTATAGGACAAGCGATATTAAATGATTTCAAGTGGGTAGGGTGAAAGGCAGTGTAAGAGCAACAGGAACAAGACTTTGGCTTGTTACTGGAAAAGGAACTAATTATAAACCTGCCATATAAAGTAATGTCATAGGTATCAACTATTATTGTATTCATATTTGCTGTATGTGTGTAAGCATGTGTGTAAGTAAGTGTGATAATTTAATGGCCTTTCTTTAAATTGGAGACTTTATTAGCACTAGCATATTTTTTAAATAAAATCCAACATTTATTAATGTACAAAACCTAATGTAATATTCTTACTGAAAAAAATTCGGGTCAGCAACTTTGTAACTGTCAATGCTGCCTACTGCTACTACAGCTGGCATACATGCATGGACACTCACCCTCAGCCCTAGGCTTCTCCTGAACTTCTGTGTCTCTAGACAAGATGATACAGACATCTGAACATGTGCGTGCATGCTGTGCTCTATGACGCGCTAATGCACTGACAACAAACGTGACAAAAGATTTTTCTTTTAGATCTGAACTGGGACAGATTGGGAGTATGTGTCTGCTACATGATCAGAGGCCATACTGCCCAACAGCACACACCCACTGGGCACATCTACATGGGTCAACTTGAACAAGAAAAGGTCAGACTTTTGACTCTTGCTACCAGCTTTCTGGGAGCACAGCACGACTGTCTGGCATTCAGAGCATACAAGGGTACGTTCAGAGTAACACAGGAGTAGTTTTTTACATAGCCAAAAATACGAAAGCACAAAGGTTGTTTCATCTTACCATTTCACCCCGTGTGCCCTTTTCACCTCTTGGTCCCTGTAAGAAAGAGCAGTTGTTAATCCAGTACACTTTCTAGCCACCTAGGACTGAAATAAGCAGATTAATACCCATGAGAGTTATACCACTCACATGATAAGTCCAGTCTCATCTGTGGAAGTATTTACAACTCTGGGGTTTTGGTTTTCCTGTACTACTAGAAAACTAAATTACTTGAAAGCATCTTGTAATTCCTATACGTGGAAAGCTGTTGTTTTCTTCGGACTGTAAAAATGTTTTTTCTCAGTAGTTTTAACTGTCAGTGTTCTACTTCTCAACCAGCTGTATTCTCTACTGTTTGACTCACTGCAATACACCAGTGCTTCACCATCTTAAGAGTAGAGAACAAAACTCAGTACTCCCTGTGCCTGAAGAAATCCATTGGTTACATATCTGTTTTTTATTACCCCATTAGTTCTCCTCTCACTGTCAGATTAGACACTGCCTTTCTGTCTCCATGGTGGTTTTGGCTAGTATGGCACTTAAACTGTGTTTCTGAAGGTGGTAACAATCTTACAATTCTTCTCTGGAAGAATTTTTCATCTTGGTGGCAGCATTTCATAATTCACAGAAGTATTCTTCAACTGTAATGTTTTCTTAATGATAACAGCAAACCTTAATTTCAATATAACGTCTGTTAAAAGCCTTCATAAATTGTAGCAGCAGCTATAGTTTTCCTCCTGAACGGGACTGAAAATGAGCACAACAAGGCAAGGCTTAAAGTACTGACTTTTTTTTTCCCCCCGAAGTGGAAAGAATAGTCTAATTATAGAAGGAAAATTTCCCTTTTCCTTTCTTTTTCACTTGTAAATATTTGTATTTATTACCTACAATTCAATGCACTCTGGGAGTGCAACAACGTACGGAAACAGGGATGAGGGCAGAGCTCCACCATGGCAGGGAACCTGGGGTGCACTGAAGTTTGTCAGAAGGGCCAAAAAGATGCTAGAATTGTAACATGGACCTCACCAACACCTGGAACATCTCAGGAAGGGCTTGTGGGCACTCGCAGCATGACTAGAGGGGCTCTCTGGGCAGTTCAGCCCAATCAACACATAAAAAATAAACTACATCACAGCTGAGTGTGAATACTCTCTATATACATCTCAGACCTAAGGCTGAGAAAGAATATCCAGGTGGCAGGTGGTAGTTCCTATGCGCGGTTGTACTCCCTGGGTCACCCTCTGACCCTGCAGGCATGCCCTCTGCATAGCGTACGGCACAGGCATGGTCTGCGCGGACCACTGCCGTGACGCTGTGCTCGGTTTTTGTCATTCTTGCCTTGTTTGTATTACAGATGCTGGAGTCACATATGTTAGCTTACTAGCAGAGTGTAACGTGAAGATAGTCTCGCTAGTTGCTACTCACAAACAGAAAAATGAGAAGGTTGCTAGTTGCAAAACAGATTATTAAAAATAAGGGTAGGTGAAATAACCAAATTATGCAAGAGAAAAGGGAAACTTACAGGCCTGCCCGTTGGGCCAGTTATGCCTTCTTGACCAACTGGGCCCATGTATCCCTGTAAACAAGCAAAGAATTTATTAGTCCACCATGTTTTCAAAATGAAGAAAATCCTCACGATGTGTCATGGTTTAAAGTTGCTCAGCACACAGCTTGGCAAATATCCAGAAGATCATGGTGATATTCTCTTTCGGAACATTGAGTGCACATTGCTACAAAACCAGCAAGGTAATTATTTTAATAACTAGTTGTGCTTGGAAAGCACACGCATATTCTTTTATGTGAAAGTTGATGCATTAAAAAGAGTGGAAACCTAAGGACTCCGATTACCAAAGACCACGTATTTATCGAGGAACAATCAACCATATCTTGAGTATACTGCTGCCCACAAGCTCTCTTGTAAGGCTGCCAGTAAGTGCTGCTAAATGTTACTTTCCTGTTTGATCTCACTCAAAGCAAACTACTCATTTCCAGTGTTTATCTTTTATAGGAATGTTTGGAAAAAGGAAGTAGCTATTAGGACAGGCCCCTAAAGCTGCTGCTCTGCATCTGATTAACTGAACTAATTCAGTTCTGTGATGACGATGGCAGTGATGAGAGAGCATTGTGTGGCAAGGCCTTCCGTGCTGCAACCTCTTCCCCCTTTTCACTCGATGCTGTGAAATGAACACAGACTCCCCAATATTACCAAATACTAAAGATGCTTCCACATTTTTGGTGAGTAGCAAAGCAGAATGTCATGAAGAAGGTGTTGCAAAGAATGAGCTAATGCAGGTTAGTAACCTTACAGATAAAAAGAAGATATTTACTTAAAAAAGACTACCTATCAATCAATAGGGCCCGAGCAACACTCTACCTCCCTGCAGGCAAAGTTTGCTCTTTGACCTGCTGCAAGACAGAGTTACACAATCAGCATTGTTACCAGTAAGAAGAAGGAGAATGTTCGACCCCAGGAGACAAACATATGACAGCGATAAGGATACTTGTATAGCTGAAATTATACTAGGAGAGCCCCACTTTGTCAGGAGAGTTTGCTTTTTCTTTCAAGATTAAGAGCCCAGCTTTGCTTGTGTATCTGTTCCCATGCTGCAACCAGAGCAGCGTTGCAGTACAAGCAAAGGTCTTCTAGTGGAGTCATGGTCTGAGAGTGAAAGGTTGGGCTAGAGGGGTCCGGCCTTGTTAATAAGAAAAAAGATGATTCCCTAAATTAAAAACATGTGCCACTTGCAAGCCATCCTGACAATCTCTTTCGTGGAGTGAAACACTTACAACTTGGCCAGCTGGACCTTTCGGGCCTAGAATTCCAATTAAGCCAACGTCCCCTGCAGGACCCTGAAAATGCAAAGGAACAGTTTAATCAAACAGGGCCACTAGCTACCCATTTGTTCCAGTCTTTTGTGATCAGTGAAAGTAAGATAATTTCTAAGAGCAGTAACAATAAAAGTACCAAGTGTACTGAGGAAGAACGGTCATCCTCAGGCATGGGGTACACAGTTCTGCCTACAACATTCCAACAGTTCAGATAGATTTTGAACATGATTAATTCTACGCTTTACTAATATTCTCACTTTGTAAATAACTTAAGATCTAACAGAAAAGAACAAGAACATACTTTTGGACCTGGGAATCCTTGAAACCCCATTAAACCTTGATCTCCATCTTCTCCCTGTAAAAGGAGCAGACATCCTTACTATTATTTTATGTGGTAGCTCTTGGACTACTTGTTTTGCACCAACAGCTGTGATTACGTACAGTCTGTCCTTTCCGGCCAGTGTCTCCTGCTGGTCCTTGGTCACCTTGTGACCCTGGAAGGCCTCTTTTGCCTCGCTTTCCTGGATGACCCAGAAGCCCTTTCTCACCCTGTCAATAGGAAGGTAGTTTATTCTTTATTATGATTATGAGATATAAATGTAAAGATAGTTCTCCTGGCACAATTGTGGAACATGTTTTCTCTCTATTAATTTTATTCCCATCAGGAATGCTTTCAATAATTACACATTCACTAAAATGCAAACGTGACTTGACTGTCCTTGACTTGGAAACCTACAAAAAAACATACGCAATGGATCATTTCCAGTACAGTATCTCCCTGTGCAAGCACTAAAATTCACAAAATGAAATACAGAACAGGCAGGTTAGAAGTAAATTTAAGAAGTAATCCTCTGTGCAAGGCATAATATAGTTGTGGAACTCGTTGCTGTTAGACTAAAAATTTACATCGATTCAAAGGAAAACTAGAGAAATTCATGCAAGAGAAATCCTCTGAGGACTATCAAACACATGGAGACCAAGCCTAGCTCAGGAGGTTACCAAGCTGCAGCTAAAGCTGTGAATATACTCCTTTCATGCTTGCTTGGTGCTTATGCCCTTTCCTAGGTGTTCATTTCTGCTCTAACAAAGACAGACCTTGGGCCTGTCCTGGTACGTCCACTCTTAATGCTTAGTTTGCACTATGTGGCAAACTTGCCCTCACCTCATCAATTCCCTGTCTTTTTTCAGATTGCAAGCACTTCTGAGCGGGAACTACCTCCCACGGCTCATTGTCTAGCCAAAGGAGTAGAATTCAGACTGGGAGCACTGGCAATAAACACTGCAGATAGTGACAACAGTTTATACTAAGATATTTTCCTGAAAAGATAAAAAAGACAGTAATCCCCTCCCAGAGTTTTCAAGTAATTTAAGCCTTTAAAAAACTGCTTACCAACAAAATCTCACAGATCACTGCAAATCATGATTTTAGATTAAAAATCCTATCCTAAAACCAGAAAATTATCTGTAACGTTTCCATTCTTTGCTTCTTTTCCACTGAAATTACTCTCATTAATACGAGGCTATGCTGATGTCAGGTACCTAGAACTTCCTGGAAAGCAGAGCACACTTAGGTTTCTTCCTTTCTGAGAGGGCTGAACAAGAAGAACAGCTTAAGTCCTATGATAAATGGGTGTCCAGACATGCTTTTAGCCCCCAAACTTGGGATTTAGGCTTGAAATGATGGTACTTCTCTACTAATAGACAGCTTAGATGTTCAAATCATCTGAACTGTTCTAGTAGTTATGGAAGTTTAAAAACAAAAGTCAGTAAACTTTTGGCCCTAAATCTTTGAGTGAATAAACACAAAGTGTTTCGAATGGCTTCTGGAGTTCAGAATAGCGTCCAGATGGATAGGACCTCTGTTTTCATATTACAGTTTACAAAAATGAGATCAGCACAACTCACAGTCTTGCTCTTCAAATAAGTTTTGATGTCAATTACTCATATGATTAACAGTAGCACAGTGGTTCCATAATCAGGGCATGCAGTATGAAGACTACGCAGTATCAGCAATGCTGTACTTAACAAGATCTCCTGTGGTACCTTTAGTCCGGGTGCTCCCACGGGCCCTGGCAGGCCTGGCAATCCCTTGGGACCTCGAGCTCCAGGATATCCTGCCAGACCTGGTAAGCCTGGTTTTCCTTTATTACCCTTAACAAATTGAAAATAATTGATTACAAGCAGAACAGTCCAACATGTTTTTTCATCGTATGCTAAAACAGGCATATAACATAAAATCTGTTAAAGCCAACTTAATTCTTTCGTATATATGGACACACAGTGATAGTACATCAAAATATATGGAAAGACAATGATCAGCATTATCATCTGGATTTCTGCTAATATTCCAAAAGCAAAATCCCTTAGCAACAAAGCTACAGGGTGGATTGAGGTTTCTGAGGAGTCAAATTGTTATAGTTTAACAAGTCATTCTGTCAGCAAAGCAAATGCTAACCATGCCATAGTCCATTGTAATTGTTCAGTTCTCATCTTAAAACGTGTCCTGTCCTACCCTAAATATATCCTGATGTCATTTGTGTGGGATCACCTACCTAGACTTTGAAAGACTTCCGAGAATGTTCAAGAGAATCAATTGGCTTATGCAAGGCATCTTCTGTATGAGCACCCTGCTAAAGAGGAACAGTTGGACAGCTGGGTCACCAGCTTAGGTGCCAGTGATCCACAAACAGTTAGTGATCTTTTGTCCACAGGAGTTGTGCATTCACATATATACGGAAGCACTCCTGGGCATACCAGTGACTGCTTTTACCTCCCACAGGGGATCATACAGAATAGTTTATATGAGACCTACAGCTTTTCCCAGACCTGAAAACTTGCATGTTCAGATTAATAACCTTTAGCACTGATCCCTCTTGTAATATACAGGAAAAGAGCACTAATGTCTGTTAATTAGAGAAGGTGACTCCTGGAGATGGTTCTTGCATAAGTTTTGTGGGATGGCTGAGGATTCTGAGCTTATGATAAGGATCTCCTTCTAAGGAAAACAAGATCCTGAATTCATTCGTTACAGTTGGCCTGAAAATATGGTTGAGATTCACAGGATTCGTTTTTTAAAGAAGGAGGAACTCTGTATCAAGAAACAAAATGACACTACAGAAACATCCAAAATTCAACATGCTTAGTTATAAATACCAGACATACTGACAATATTAGTATGATTCTGTACACTCTCCAGGGATTCATACACAGCGACTTTACCACATGAAGAAAGATCAAAACATTTGCTAGGAAAATGTATGAGAACATCAGACTATAAACAAAAGCAACTATTTTTAATGAAAAAAAAAGTTACTTAGAACATTGAGTTAAGCCAATTTTGACATGCTAAAAATACAAAATAGAAATTTGCTACGATCCAAATGAATGTTTCTGTGATGTCATTAGTAGCAATATATACATACATATATATATCTTCTTTCTTATTTCTTTCTTATGACATTTGGTTAAGCATTCATAGAAACAAAATGGTCATATGAAAGAAGATTTTTATATTAAATATGATTTTCAGAGATTTTGAATATGATGCTGTGGCTTATAGCGTGACGGACTGATAAATTTACATAGTACAAGTTCTGTTCTTTTAATTTGCTGAGGCAAAAATCAGTGACAAGCCTCTCTTTATTACGATTTGAAATGCTACTCCATATTGTTAATCTGGAGTAATGGAGTCTTTTAATATGAAAGATGAGTGGAAAGGCAAAAATGTAAGAATTTTTTTGGGTGATACTAAAAAAGAATTTTAAGCACTTGGAAGCTCAGTAGGATATGAGCTGAAACTGGAGAGGCTGGAATAGGGTACACCTGCCCCCTCTGGGTAACTTGTATAATTTTCTCTTTGTTCAACCAGATAGTAAATTTATACTTGTAACAGCGCCTCATTTAGCACCTTGATTAATTCCTCACACCAAAACTAATTTGGGATCCTTTTATAACAATTACTTGTCCATCTAACTACTACAAAGAACTACTGAGAAATACTATATTCGACAATGGGAACAACTAAAGGAGTTTTCTGCATCCTCTCTGGAGTGAATAAGCAAAGCGCTGTGTCACTGCTCCCAGAAGCAGCAGCTCACCACCCCTGGACCACAGCAAAGAACAAACAGAAAAAGAAAAAACCCCACGCTTCCACGAATGCTTCCAGGTGCCTCAGCTACCTAATACTCTTTTTCACTGGTTTTAGGCAGAGCTTCAGAACCGCTTCAGTAGAGAGACACAAGTTACAAATTAAAAAAAATACGGAAAATGTGAGATCATCTCAGAGCCTGAGAGGAAACACTCTCAGTTGGGGTCTATGGCTCGTTTTTGGGAACAGAACCATTGAAGCCTCTCTGAGTTACACAGCATTTTCACTGAGCTGTAATTACTACTAACATATGGTAATGAGATGGTTCTTCTCACAATACACTTCCCTTTTGCTAACTTCACATCCTAGCCAGAATATCAGGACCAGAAGAGAAAGAAAACAAATGAATTGGTCTAATTTTCAAGAGGCTCAAAGAACTGAGAATGGGTCCTTCTGTTTACATACCCTAACCTTAGAAAATTTGTAACGCAAAATGACGTAGAGAGAGGCAAAGCAGAAAGCAACTTACCTTAGGGCCAGGCTCTCCTGACAACCCAGGCTTGCCAGGGTTCCCAGGAAT
>NW_010394843.1:20028-25680 GCF_000710305.1 Buceros rhinoceros silvestris
GAATGCCTTCTGGTCCAGGATACCCAACAGCTCCTTTCTGCCCTGCTGGCCCCGTTTTCCCCTTGAAACAAATTCAAATCAAATATAGCACAGTTGGCTCTTTTCATCTTTACCATCACAGAACTCAATTTCACTCATAATTTTTCCTAACCCCTACTTAATAACAGACCCAGTGACATGAATGAATACTTGCAGAGGGAGCTGAGTTGAGATGTTTGATTTAAAATGCTCTTGGCTTAACCTTAGATTTGCTGTGTTGTGGGATCTGAGCAACTTCAGCTGAAACCATGGGGCTGAGTCCTCTGTGTGCTAGGCCTGGAAGATGGCTGAGAGTGTTGATTCCTAAACTAAAGCAAGGAAACCTGATCAGGTCATCTATTTATCCCTGAAAAAAACCCCAACCATATACCTTTTCTGCCTTTGTTCTACCAGATAACTCTGTATGGTACATTTGCAAATTCATGCTGTTCAAATTTGAACATATCAAAAATATATACAAGCTTCTAATAAGAAAAGTTTGCACTATTGGTATACTCGCATGAAAAAGCCTCATGTCACGTCCACCAGAGGAACAGTGATTTTTTTCTTTACAATTGTTTCCCTTTAGACTGACATACTCTATTCTTAAGGGGCTTGGAGGGCAGCAATTATCTCTGTATGAATGCATTTCTTGAATTTAAAAGATGCTAACTACAACATATCTTGTTTGAAAAAGCATAGTTAACAACAGCCATACAGAGTAAAATAAATGTGGCATCTTAATCTTATTTCTAACTTCTGGTTGCTGAAGTATCTTACACTTGGGATGTGCTTTGAAATTTCCTCAAAGTTCTAGTCTTACTGTTTTCTCACTTCTCTGAATGTCTTGTGCTGTTCCCTCTTTTCCTTTGTCTGCTGAATGATAGACACTCTCTGCAGTCCTCCAGAGGGAAGAGCTGAGTATTTACAGAAGACACACAGTTGCTTGCCTTCAAAAGGCTCTTCTTGCACTCTGCCCGGCAGGTACATGTTCTGTGAAGCAGCTGCACTTCTCTGGTTACTGACCACGTTTTGATGTGAGGTAGCAAAAGTTATTTACAATATCTGCTTGTGTGGTACTATTTATAAGAAGACCAAAATAGCCTTGATGCTTTTTATGCTTGGTTATGTTTACAGAACACCTACTGCTTCCTGCTCGCTCTTCTCCCTCAGGGAGAAAGGTATGCAAATTAGCTTCTCCACAGTAACTTCAGAAAGAACATTAAAAATTTCATCTCAGGGCAAGTGAGAGAAAGAAATAAACCTCAAGGGATCTCTCAGCTGTATCCATCATGGACATATGGATCTAGGCTTCTGTAGGCTGCAGCTGTTCAAAGAACTGATGGGAGCCAGGAGTGAACAGTAGGACAGCTCTGTGCAATATAATGTGGTGATTTGCACATGGACAAGTCACACGCAAAAATGATCTAAGTAATTCTACAAGTGGGAAGGACCGTGCCATATTAGACACATTTCACATCCATGTGTTGAGTTACTGAGTATAATTCAGTATAATTTAACATGGTTTAGAAAATCATTATTTTAAATAAGGGGTTCCTTCACAGTTCCTGGATAACAAGAAGGTTCTTTATAGTGACCATAAAACTTTCTGGCACCACTGGCAAAACTCAATTTTGGTTTTATTAGTTATTATTTTCTTTGTTTTATGACCTGAAGACAGATTGTAGTAATTTTGTTACTTACAGGAATTCCAGGTTTGCCTGCCTGACCCGTGGCTCCTTTCTTCCCTGTGGGCCCCTAAAAGTTACAAATACTTGTGAACTGACAAATGTCTTAAACTCAGTCCCCTAAGAAGAGCTGAGAATTGTTCCCCTGTAGTACTCGTGTTCACAATGCTTGGCTTTGGACCAGATTATTTCCATTTCAGGAGACAGCAGAAAGTTTTTCAAGCAAAAGTGAATAAATTTTTGGTAGAATTGTACATATTTTTCCATTTCCCAAATTGGTATAGTGTAGTTTTCAGAATTTTTCAACAACAATAGGCATAAAAAGATTTCCCTAGGGATCTGGCAATTTCTCCTCTGTCAGCCACATGTCTGTAAGGAAGTATGCTTTTACCTGTACCTTCTGAAAACAGAAGTCATGACAAGTAGGCAATGTAGATGCACCGAGTGTATGCGGAAAAGAATACTAGAAAACAACAGTGTCACACATGGAAACATTCTTTCTGTCTAAGATGTACACAAAAGATAAAATTTGCTTAAAACCAGACTTTTTTGGTCTTGACTGATTTAGGGATCTGTAGTCTTAGAAAACCGAGTGATACTGGTAGCAGATAACATTATTGTCAGTGATTTAGTGACACAGGAGGCCAAGTACCAAAGAAGAAAAGCTCACAATGGGTCAAAAGCACCTCAGAGAATTTTGTTTATAGGAGATCTATGGCCATGAATTTTATCCTACCTCTAAAAGATAAAACCACTTGGATAGCAGGGATAAGAATAAGACCTGCTAACACAGATCAAGTAGAAAAAAGGTTCCAAGATATTCTGGATTAACTATTTTAAACACTTTCTTAAAGCAAAAGTGCTGTAAACGACTATCCTGCAATATTACTACATGCAATAAAGTTGAAAGAGCTGAAGTCATTCTAAGTGTAAATGTTTTATAATTAATGTAAATATGATACCAGCAAAATTTTGTTTTATTTCTTAATTTAATGCTTTTTTGTTAAGAAAGGCATAAAAAAATTCCACCAATCAGAATTGGAACACTTAAATTCAGAGAATTTTATATTGTTTTCATTAAAATTCTGAGTGCTTATTAAGTAAGCCTAGATGATTCAGCACTGTAGTCTACGGGATTGGCTTTGTAAGGCTTGTTACAGCAGCACCAATCATGCCACGGGAGTTAAGACCGCATGAATGTTTTCACTATTAACTTTTTTGTGTAAACCTGTAGGTTCTTATGGGTTGCTCCAGGCTGGATATTGGTTCCATATCCGCAAATGGCAGTTTTAATCTGAGGGGCACTTGCAACTCAAAGAAAACGTTCTCCAAGGGAAAGACAGAAGAACGACTTACCCTGTGCTGAGAGTAGTCTGTCTAAGGCGATATACCTGAGCACATGGCTAGAGCACATGCTGACAGCATCTTCACAGCGTGTTTCCCTTCTGTTGCTCCCCATTCCTAATCTACTACAGATTCTTGTACTTACCTAGAAAATTTTGAAACTAACAGAGTTGTGCTATGGAGCTTCTCAGAGAAACTATCTCATTTAAGTTGCCATGTCACTTGGTATTGTACGAAATCTTTTAGCCTAAACCTTTTGAAATCTCAAAAGCCAATGAAATTCACCACATGGGAGAATATAAAATACTTCTAGTAATTTTCAACACATCACCAATATTTAGTCTTCAATCTGTTTCATTACTTGCTCTGTCATAATTCCTCTACTATTCTGTAGCAAGTTCCTTATTTCTAGGTCTCTGAAAATTCGGCACAGTGCAGTAAGTACCAGGAGGCTTCATTTACAGACCAGAGCAGTAAACCCCTGGGTGTCTTCCAGAGCCAGTTTGCCACGAGGAACTGCATTTAAGGGTATAACTGAATATCACTTAAATGTTTCAAGAAGAGCCTCTCATAACGCTTTACATCACCTGTCCCTGCAGGTACGAAAAGGAAACCAAAGTTTCCCAAGGATAGCCAGTGAACAGTAAAAACATACAAATTCCAGTTAAGTGCAGTTTTGCTTTACTTTTTTCTACTTACTTCAGAACCTCGTTCTCCTTTTGGTCCTTGCTCTCCCAATTCACCTGGGTCTCCCTTGGGAAAGAACATATATTAAATAAATAAAAAGAATCATTTGAATGCAGATGAAAAATGCATTTTCAACAGCCAATAGAGAAATCTCACTTGTTTGAAACACTTACTGGAGGCCCCTGTTGTCCAATAGGTCCTCTAAGCCCTGGGAGACCTATATGACCCTGGGAAGCAGAAAATAAAAGTTATTGCAATATAAGTAACTCAAGATGTCATGCTCAGTGAGCTACAGATTTCCTTGTAAAACCCATCTTGGCAGGTACTGGATGGTCCCAGCTTCACTGCCATGCCCAGCTCTCCTGAGATCAGACCTTAGGGAGCTTTTCTTCCTCAGTTTCTCTACTCCAAACTGCAAGTGGGAATTACATATTGTTTACACATTTCTGCACTTCTGTAAGGAGAGATCATATTCAGTTCTTTGATTTATGACTATTATCTGTGTAAATTAAACAGGATATTCTGTGTCAAAGACCGTGTCTTTTGCATTTCTGCAAACTGTGTCAGTGATTAGCATGAGTTACTACCCACTCTGTATATGCTGCAAGACTGAATTAATGATTAATTATTGGGATTAGATTTACAAAGAAACAGCACTTAAATTTCAGTGAAAAATGTTAATTCATTCAGTATTACAGAATCAAAGAATCATTTTGGTTGAAAGGGGCCTCTTGGGATCATCTACTTCAATCCCCCCTTCTCAAGCAGGGCCAGGTAGAAAAGGTTGTCAAGGACCATGGCCAGTCAGGTTTTGAGTATTTCCAAGGATGGAACCTCCACTACCCCTGTGGGCAGCCTGTTCTGGTGCACCAGCAATTGCATCTTTGCACACTTGTAAAAGAAGATGCTAATTCTGCTACGTTACTCTACATGTATGAATAGCACGCCATGCTCAGGTAAAAAGAAGAAAAGGCAAGAGTCATTACTTTGTAGCCCTCATCACCAGGTTCTCCTCTATCTCCACGTTCACCATTAGGACCCTAGAGACAAAACCAAAGAGCAAAATGTAACAGCCAAACTGAAATAACGCTGCAGAGAACTACAAGAAGCTGGGATTTATCTCAAAATAGACTAACTGATGAGAAGGAACTGAGGATTGCAAATACTAAAATCAGCTCGTTTAAAAGAGCAAACATTGCTTTTTTCCAAACAAAATGCATTGCAGTCAGACAGCAGTCACTGTTTAAAATATTTTGTAACTGAAGACTAGAAGATAGATTTTACATCGGCATAAATGAAATGGAAGTATGGACTTCAGCAGAACACCTCCAGGTTTATAACCACATATATGATATCTGAATTAAAAATCTCCATGAATAAATGAACAGACTTTGTTTGCAACACACGTGAGGAAAACTCTCTTACGGTTTCTCTAAGACAACCCATGAAAAATTGGTTTCTTTTCTGAAATGACTTCCAGTACTCAGAATTTGCTTTAATTTTAAAGTTCATCTGAATAAAAAGGCAATTTAAATCCCTCCCTAGGTCTTCTTCAGGGAAAGGGCCTTACTCCAGTCCCACAAGAAACATCATTTTTTCCCCCAGAATTTTAACTCTCATCACAGAAAACTGACCACATCTCAGTCAAAGGAAAAATGATGGGGTAGGGAATCTTGCCCATAGAAAGTAAGAGCGACCAGGACTTTCCCAAAGACAATCCAGCCAATCATTAGATGAAATAATAAGGGACTGCCTTTTTCCCACCTGTCCAAAGTAAAGGCACATAATGAAAAATCGGCCAGGGGTCACTATCTGCAATGTAAGTTTACAGTTCACAAATGCACAGATCAGCCACTTCTAGGGCATATCCACCAACAGACACATTTTACTGCTTTAATACTCCCCAAGGGTTCAG
>NW_010394843.1:25763-38907 GCF_000710305.1 Buceros rhinoceros silvestris
GTTCAGCAGCCTCATGGCATGTTTCCTAGGGGGAACCCACACGGTGGAAAGATTCTGCTTGCAACATTTGAGCAGTCAGCATTACAGAGACAGTTTGGCTAAAACAGAATTGGCTGAGGTCTCTTCTCTCATGCATTACTATAATTAAGTTAAGAACCTAGTGCAGACTCTGTCTTCAGTTACATCAGGGTCTGATATTCCTTCCTGCCTTTTGAGGAGATGAGATATAAATATTAAGATTAATATGAAGAGAGGCAGGCTGTACAATTACTTCTGGCACACTCAGAGCCTGAACATGAAACACATTTAGTAAGACTTTGAGATGGCATTTTTTTATGGACGTGTTCATAACTGTTGCAGAGAGACAGCCCACATAGGAATTAGTAAAAAAAAGATTACAAAATGCAGTGCTCTCTAAACCAGCTAAATTAGGTTTGTAGTGATAATGAAATAAGTCAAAACATATTTCTGGCCTGTAAAGTAATTAGGTATAAATCAGGCTAAACAGAGAGGGTAAAATTGTGTTCCAAAATGTGCTGGTCTAAACACAGACTAATGGCATTAGTGTAATTAAACACAGGGCACATACTCTTAAGCAGGAAAGAGCACATGACTGCATTTTTCAGAGAGGGATTACCAATTAAAGGACCATCTACATTTCTGTATGAGGGGATACAGACTCCTGAGTCAGTGATATAAAGTTTCAAAAAGAACCTGCATTGTCTCTTATCTTGAGAGGCTCTAATATAATTTTTTTGAGAAAGAAAGACCTACTGGTTCACCTATGGGCCCTGGTGGTCCGAGGACTGTATTGTCTTCACCTGGGTAGCCCTAAAACAAAGGTAAACATTAAAAAACATTAAATTGGAAATTCAACCTTGCTTACAGTGCACACGTGTTCAAAGTCTAATAAACTCACAGAGAGCATACTGTATAAAAATGAGTATGAAGCTTATGGTTTTAAAACAGTGGAAAAGGTAGCTCCATTTTAACATGCACCTAACTGTCCCAAAGACATTTAGGATTGAAAAAGCTAAGTGTCTGCTCTATTTTGAAAGGCAGCTATATAAATAAAAAAAAGATATTTGAACAATGTCCATGTAATCATTTCTTTAGTTAATGAAAAAAAGGCTAAACAGGATATTTGACAAGATGAAAAAAAAAAATTTCTTCCACTGTTTTGAGAAATATACTTAATATAGACAAACAAGTGAACAAAAGATTCCAACATTCAGCCTGAACTCTATTAAATTTTAAATATGAAACAACAGGTATTGAAACAAATAGACAATAGTTTATCTATTCCAGATGATATTTAACAATATTTAACGCAAAGAAGCTCACATTTTAACTATAATTAAGGGTTTCCAAAGTGCACCAAAGTTCTTTTCCAGAAGTGATCAAGCAACCTAGACTCCTAGCTCCCAACAATTTATTTTTCAGTTATTGTTTCTGAAAATTATATCAGAACCTATTTATAACATCAACCACTAATTGCCTATTAGCAATATTCATTGCAAAACTGGCCCTAACAAAAGAATGTATTCCTCTGTCAGGTGCAGCTCCAGATTAATCTTCACAAAGGGAATCCCTGTATCTGCTCGGGGCCACAAAGACGTCAGGTAGCATGCAAATCTCTTTGCAGGATTGGAGGCTTGAAAGAACAACAGCAAAATTAACACTAAAAGAGCAGCACTGAGGCACCATTCTGCCCCCAGCGCAGTTCTTTGTCCATCTAGGACTTTCAGCAAAATCTGTGGGTGTACTCACCGGCTTAAAGCTAAGTAACTACTTAGCTGGTTCTGCGCTGAGCGTTTCTGTCAGCAGTGCTCCCTAAAGGCAGTGGTGCTATCTGATACAACGGAATGTGTTTCTTCCAAGGGGTACCTTGTGTTTTAAAACCTGAAACATTTCAACTGTATAATTTATAGCGGAACTCTGCCTCTGAATGATCCATTTCCCCAGTTTTGCATTTCTTTTCATATTCTCTCATAATACCAATAAATATTGCAAATGGTGTCTTTTGCTGCATGCTGTGGAAAAACGGAGAGCATGCAGTAACATTTCCTCCCTGTCTAATTACTCAAACTGTAGGACAGTATAATCCTTCTTCATACCTTTTCTCCTTTGGGTCCTGGGGGCCCTGGGGGCCCTGGAGGACCCTGGTGACCCTAAAGAAGCGAACAAAACAAAAATGAGTTCCAAAAGAAAGAAAGAAAGAAAGAAAGAAAGAAAGAAAGAAAGAATTAATTCCAAACTTTCTTTTAGCTGCTTGTTATTATTATTTTTTTGCTGCTTGCTAATAATGCTAAATAGTGATGCGGCTCAAAATTAATGGGCACAAACAGAAAATGTATTGTGTATGCAGGAAAATCTCTGTGCACAGTGGGAAACCAATGGTTCTGGTGTGGCTTGATACAGGTGAGGGGAGACAGGCTGGTTCTCACTTCAGGGTTTCTGTTCGGAAAAAGACATGGCAGTCTGGTCTGTAAGAGCAGGACTCAATCCACCTATGATGATGATTATAATTATTTTTCAGTGAAAGCCACAATACCTTTATGCCCTCATTCAATCAGTTTGTTACTGAAAGGGAAACTTCCTGGACAGACAGTAAGCAGAGGTGGTGGCATTTGCTGAACTCTTTATCATGAATAGCTGTAGTGGTTTTACACGAACTTTATTTACAAGGGGTAAGATAGATAGGACAAACAAGGGTTTAAATCCGGTTGTGGTAAAAAACAACTGCTAGTGAACTCAGAAAAAACCCAGTCATCGTTGCAGAAGGCTAACATTTCTGAGTAGGCAATCACGTATCATATGAACACAATGCACCTGACATGCCTGAAGATATTTGTATATTCCAGATACAGATCTCCATAATATTTGAAATTATTTAGAGTACCACAGTCTTACATAGGGATGTGTGTGTACATGAATTCAGTAAAAAAACTTACCCCATAACCTGGAATTCCTGACTCTCCTTCAGGTCCCATTTCTCCCAGGGGTCCCTGTTAAATGCAACAGTCATTGATAGAAAAATGAGCTCCCTTGTGAAATGTTACTATAACCCCTACTTTATAAAGTTATCACTTGGAAAAATCTTCAAATATTGAGATTTGAGACCCACAGACAACTTCCCTGTTAGGTCCAACTTCATTTCGTAAAGAATACTGGGCTTTTCCCTGTTCTGTGGAAAAAAATGGTGAACATTTTCGGTCCTAACCTTATAATCCCTGTGCATAACTAAGATTAAAACAATCTGAGCTTTCAGAGGTGCGGAGGAACTCTGTTTTATAAATGCTAAGTCTGCCACAAGAAGCTGAGGGTGATCCTCACCCTGGTAAGTTGAGTCCTCTTGAAAATACTGGCCGTTAGATAGTTACTTTACTTCTGTACTTCATGGGTTCAGGGACACAGTGCTGTATTCAGTGGGCACAGCATTGGGCCCTGGAGTGATGAGATGGACACGCTGCTCACTAGTGTGGAGGCTGCACGTGTCTATACATTTATCACAAAGTGTGGAGCAAGCCTGGGGAGCTTGTGGTGAAAGAAGCTCAAAGTTAACAGCAATACCCCTAATACAGATAACTTTGGATCAGGTTCCCATTCAACAGGAGTAGCAGTCCTCATCTGAAATGCTTTGTTTCAGCCATGGCTAAGGCTTATTTTATGTAATAACAAACCCCATGATTTCTGTTCTTGGATCTGGAAAGGTCTGAGAAACAGCCGCAGCAGAGAGGTTTTATGTGGACTGTGAGGCTTAAGTATCCTATGGCGTGTCCTGCCATCCTGTTCCTTGGACTGTCTGATCAGGAACCTGACCAGAGCCTTCAGTCCATGGCCCAGGTTTCTGTCAGGAAAGACATACAGGTCTCATTCTGATTGCAAAAGACCAGGGCGTGCATCAGGACTCACAGGCTGGGAAGGACACTGCCTGCATTTCCAGCCACCTCAAAAAATACTTAAATGTGCTACAGTTTGTGACTTAACTCTTGCCATGGAGAGACATGATTCTGCTAAACCAGAAATACACAAGCTTTTAAATAAGCATGTTTTGTACAAACCAAGGGACCTCGAGTTCCTCTTGCACCTTTGGGACCAATTTCTCCAGGTTGGCCATAGTCACCAGCAGGTCCGATTTCTCCAGGAGGACCAAGCTGCCCCTTTTCCCCCTGTTGGTTTATTGCATTAAAAATGATAAAAGATTAATACTAAGTTTCAAAATGCATTTTATGCTTAAAGTGTGTAACAGCATTATTTAACAGGAATATTACATTTACAGATATAATTTATGGTAGTAGTTCTTAGAATGTCTGAACCCAGAACTTTGCAGTGAAAAAAAGCCTCTGCTAAAGCCTATTATTGTTTTATTTTGGCCAAAGCTTAACATTTTTTTGATAGCAGCAGAAACTGTTATATTGACTGCAGAATCATGACAATTCTACTTGTTACAGCTAGCAGAAAAAAAAAATGGTCTTGAAGCATAACATAAAACAATGGTTCAATGGCATAATTTTGTAATGTGAATTCAAGTTTCAGATAAAAGGAAGGGAATTGGGGAAGATGAAAAACCCTACCTTCTTTCCTAAACGGCCCCTTTGCCCTGGATTTCCCGGTGTTCCTTCAGGACCCTTTGTTAGAGAGAGAAAAGATTGAGAAAGGCCTGGAAACAAGTTTAAACTGTGCTCCAAACTAGGTAACTAAGCAGGCTTTTGTAATGCAGAGGGGTGGGAGGAAAAATATCCTTAACTGTGGCTATCAGCGAGGTTAGTAGGAGTGTTTGAAGTTACAGTAGAAACAAGAGGGCAAGCATCAGGGATCACTTATCAAACTAGTGAAAATGCACTGAAATATGGGGGGGAAAATCCAATAAATCTTGTTCACAAAGAAAATACTACTTCAGGAATAAAATTGCTTCAAGACAACCACTGGATTTAGAGAAACACAATCACAACCAGAAGAAAATTAAAAAATCCTTGGGGCTGTCAAGTGCGAGGAGTAGGGCCCTGACACAACTTGCTGTAGAGCGGAGACCTAACTCAGTAAGTGCTGGTGCCTACCACTGGCCAGCTCTAGGCACCTGTGTAATTGGGTGTGCTGCCTGCAGGTGAAGGATGCTATGGAGCTACAGCCCTGCTGCCCTCCAGGTCACTTCAAAAACTGACCCTCCCAAAGGGCTGGGTGTGTCCTCCTGTCCATCCCTCCAGGATGTGTCCACTGTTCACTGGTTTCAATGTACCCCAAAGATCTGAGTTAGAGGAGGTAATTTAGTTAAAGGGAGATATATTTGTTTGGTTTTTTTTTTAATTTTCGAGTCATTGTGGTGATAAGTCAGTGTAAATATAGTTTAAACTCATTTGTGATACTTATTGCTTTGTAGGCTTTTAAGGAAAATTGTAATAATTATAATATTACTCTCACCCCCAATAAAACCCTCAGACAATTGATTATAGGAAACCAATTTCCATGTTTAAACCGGGATGTTATGATCTGTCCGCATCCCTAGAAGAAGGTCAAACCAAAAGTGTGATGCGAACACTCCCAGGGAGAAGGAGTGGGGAGGGAGGCAGCTCTGCAGCCGCATTTGGAATGTGTGGAACAAAAATGTGAAAAATCCCCTGCTAACCACATCCTCCCAAACACCGAAATGCCACTCACGAAGGCACAGCAGCACTGCTGATGTTTACTGTGTACAAGTATAATTATATACAATGTAGGTATGCCTGGGCTGAGCTGTTTTATGATAATTTCAATGTATGAAACTTCCGAGCGTCTCCAGAACTACCAATCGAAAACAGGAAAAAAGTCAGGGTATCATTGTATCAGAAACAAAAACTGTCCTGCAGCACACTAAGTGCACTGACAACTAAAAGAACATTTTTTATCCTTCACTAGGAGAATAGTTGACTGTGAAGAACCCAGAACTAAAGATAGCAGATTGTAACACTGATGCTTAGAGGACAGAGGGGACAGATCTACAGCCATTGACAGCTGGTCCTCCACCTAATGTTTACTCAGACTCCATGATCACAGAAAAGCTACAGAGAAGGCAGCCAGAGGACAGCAAGCATGATGATCTTTGGTAAGGAAATCTGATGTCTGACTTGATGCTAAATACTCGCTTTGGAAACTGCTCCAAAAATACTACTTTGCATTAAAAAGTTGCACACAACTTCAACACAATAGATTTTATAGATGGAGTTTAGTTTCTAGGAGTGATGCCAGAACAAATATGTGAACTGTTCTAACAATGTTGATGACAGATCGCCATGCTGGTTTGCGTTTGACTTGTGCATGCTTGCTGCAATACACACGCTTGCATTCCTGTCTGTCTGTCTATGGCAACTGCTGCTCTCATGATACGTCTGTTAATTCCTTTCGCAGTAGAACCGAAGTGATGTTAGTTAAAGAATGTCTTTAAGAACAAGGTGGAATAATGAAATTCTTTCTTTCTTCTCTCTCCTTACAGTATATGCCTTCTTACAGGGCAACTGACACGTAAGAAGAGAAGGTCCACCCAGGACATGACATCACACCACAGCACAGAGCTATCACCCAAAGTAGTGCTGCCCGGCATAATAGACCCTCGTTTCTGGAATCCAGTTCCAGTGCAGGATGGACAGCATCCATAACATGTAAAAATGTTACTTTCAGAGCTTCCTTTTGTTGTTAAGGTTTATTAAAAGGAATGACAGCTAAGCATGTATGTGGTAAGAACATTAGCACAAAATCTTGAATTGGAGCAAATCTTGTGTGCTCTAAGATCTAATGCTTCACCATTTACCAGCTGCTCAAAATGGCAGTTCTTTGCCCCAAGGGACTTTGAATCTAAACTAAAAACTAGATAGCGCTGGGACAGTAAACAAAGCCATGAGTAGGAAAAGTGATACAAAACAATGAAAGGTCTTACAGCATAATTTACGGCATTACGTGAATCTTGACAATTCCTTGGGTGTTTTTAAAAGTTAACAGATCATCTAATACTTTGAGATGGCTTACAGTCTCCAAATGAAGGTGAGGATAGAGACTAATAGGTGAGGATAAAGACTAATGACAGAGGGTTGTCTGGAGAGGAGAGATGTGAAGTGAGAGGCTCCAGGTTGCATAGTGTATGTGTCTGGATGACAAATGCTGTGGAATCACTATCTGCTAAGAGGTCCCAAATTTAGGATAGGGCAAACATTTGCATCCTCTCTCTACCAGCCCTGAAAAGCTGAACCACATAGAAAAGGGAAGCAAGCTAATTTAATGATAATCTCTAACTGCAATAGAAAATCAGAAAAAAAAAAGGTAAGAAATATTAAAAAGGAAATAGTTCCTAAAAGCAAATGAACAAAAGGTCCACTTAAACCTGATAACACTTACGGGAATGCCCATTATGCCAGGTTCACCAGGGGGTCCAACAATACCAGGTAACCCCACCTCTCCTTTTTCACCACTTTCTCCTAGAAGTCCCTGCTCTCCAGGGTCTCCCTAAAACAAAACAACAACAACAATAAAGCTTACTCAAGCTGCTGCTACAGAATTACTTATTCCTGTCAAAAGTGAATTCTGAATCCTCAAGTTTGACAAAAAGCACATGAAAACTGATAGGAATCTTACCAGACAAATTCAGATCAGGCTCCAAGTTAGGGCAAAGCCCTTTCTAACTCATTCATACACACCTACAGCCAGCTTTTGCCTCACCCATTGCAACGGCTTGGGGTGTGCTCTGTGACATCCCTTGTCCTAGCACCTGCCACAGTCCCCAGCACAACATTGATCCAGTGCAGGGAGTGGAGCAGCCTTGGACTTGCTCCCTCCAGCATGATAACCGTCATGGAAATAAGCTGTGCTCAGTTCTTCAGCTTGCTTTTCTCTGTCAAGCCATTCGAGTTCACAGCCCTTGCAGGGTAGGTATGTGCCTAAAAGGCACAGAAAAGCCTGCAATGTACCAGGCTCCTATGCTGAAACTAAGTGCACTCGCCTGGGCTCTACTGACCTGATGAAATAGGAGAAAAAAAGGAGATTTGAGTTCTTAAGCTAATATGACTGCTTTACATCTGCTACAAAATCTGAATGTACCTTTGGGCCATCTTTTCCTTGAGCACCATCTTCTCCTGGAGGTCCTGGTTCACCCTTATAGAAAGGAGCAGTTGAAAACAAAGTTATTGCCTAAACTTCTCAACACAGAAGTATTGCCTTGAAAGAACTCAGACTAGTTTTACACATGCTTATTATCTTTTGGACAACTTTTATGCTGCTGTTACAGTTTATTTATCTTCATTTTCCACTGTTCACAGTGACAGAGTCACATCCCTGTGAATCTCGAGCACGGGAAAACATAAAAGATGATCAACATCAGAAAAATGAGGCAAAACTCTCCATAAAACACTGGAGGTTTGGACAGTGGCACTGAGATTGATTGGTTTTGGAGCAAACATATAATTACAGTCACCTCAAAAATACACCTATTCTGTCCTGAAACTTCCCTGTTTATGTGGATAGCTACTATTATTGGTATGGTTAGTGATTCAGTTTAGGGCCCTGAAAAACTCATCATTTCTAACAGTATCGGCACCATGGCATTTCAGAATATTTGCCTTTCTCTGGTAAAGACACTGGCAACTTGCAAGTTTGAATGCAGACAGTATAAAAGCAAAAATGAGCAGCCCTATACTAAAAACACAGTATTTCTGGCATAGTCGTATGGTTAAGTCCAGAGCACCCACTGTGGACCAGTACCAGGAATTACTCTTCTTCACGGACAGGCAGATTTGTGGAATGCACCTTGCTGGAGATTTTGGGCAGGAGAAAAACATGACAGCAACGAGCTAATGGAACAAGAGAGCTCCATGGGTAGGCTGAAGTCTGAAGTGATATAGATTATGCTCTTTTAAAAGTGTTCTGGATAAAATCTGTTTCTAGAACTTCAAAAGGTTTTTTTCAGCCTTCAAATGTAGGTAACTGAGTCAGATAAGTGGAGTAGGACAAAGAGGAAGAATAAGCAGGGGCACAAGTGTTTGGTAAAACCAGAGGCCAAGTGAGTCATCCGCAGCACCAGCAGCAAATCAGCTGCTTTAGCTGGTGGTACAGAGAGATACTTTGCTCTGTTGAGCCTGTAACATTCCCATTATCCCACCTCGACTGGGTATCCGTACACAGCATTACTGCATGCTGTCATCTCAACAGCCGGGCTTTGGATTTCATGCTCAAACCACTTGTTCATGTCTCTCAGTAACATGCGACACTTAGATATTTCAATATTACAATTAATACTCTTTTAAACTTGCTACAATATTACCAATTTTTATTTTTTATTTCAAAAAGTATCAGAAAATATCTTCTCATTGAATTCTTCTGATAAATTCAGTTTTCTCATTTCTGACACATTCGTTACAAACTTTTCTTTTTTGAAGATTTGCACCCATAGCTTACCCTTAAACCTTGGTCACCTGGTTCTCCAGGCTTCCCAGCAGGTCCAATGTCTCCCTGGAACATCATAAGAAAGATAAATCACTGGATTTTAAGGGACAATATTTCTGACTATGTCAGGGTTTACAGACAATGCAGTCATCATGGCAATAACAGTACTTATTAATGGCTTATTTCTTGTATCACTACCTACTTGGTTAGTGAATCAGATCACTTGGATGTGCTTTTATGGAAATTTGAAGATTTAAACAGTACAAGAGAGAATAATTTCAACATTTACCTTTGCACCTGGTTCGCCCTGCAGGCCAGGTTCTCCTTCGGGGCCAGGAGGTCCCTGTATGGCACAAGAGTTATTGTTACACATGTTCACCACCAATAATTTTGCAACTTCCAAATAACACAGCCAAAATTGCAACAGAAAAATGGCATGAGACACTGGGAAAGATGCATGTCTGAAAAATCATATTAAAACTATGCAGTTCTTTGTACTTACCAGGGCCCAACAGACGAAAGGAAAGGAGGGTAACAGGAGGAGTTCAGGAGCTGCAGTGTGGGTCATGAATGTATTCAAGACTCAGCAGAACTACTAAGCCTGTACCTTTCATCGTAAATTACTAGCAGGCCAAGCAATCATCTATCTTTCCTAAATCTGACTGACAACTTCATCGCTGTTTAGGCTTGGAGCCAAGCAGATACAGCCTTTGGAGAACAAAGCCCTTTTTGGAGCCTTCAGCCCTTCAGGAACTAATGGTATCAGATTGCTTCTGGTAAAGTTTGTATTTAAACCTTTTTTTAATAGTCAGTCAAAAGACTAGATTTGGGGTGACTGAGGAAGCACGTTTCTTGGAATAAACCAGATCCCTTCTGTTCTAAGTGAGCTCATCCCTCAGCTACTTCATTGCAAATGTGGCTAATAAGCTCTCATAATTCTTTCAAAGAGATAAAGAGATATTAAAAACAAAGCAAAAAATAGAAGTAAAAGTTAGCAAGAAGACTGCCTGCAGCTGCTTTTCTTCATCTTCCATTTGCAGGGACATATGATTAATACTGTTCAGCTGTCTAACTGCAAAGAGAATGATGCTTCCAAAAAAGAAAAAAAGTCATCTGCTCAACTAAATGTTTGCCTTCTAGGTGATGATGTCATGAACATAAGCCCAAAGACAGTGCTTAGAACAGAAAAACTTATTTTAGACATTTTTTTTTATTGTAACAGCTTTAAACAAGAGAGTCTCTCAGCAGCTCATGGTATTTAGGTCAGCTGCAGGTAATGAAAAAATACAGTTTCTAAACACATCGTCCAGGATCATTCAGTTGCTTGAGTGTTTGTAATTACTATTATTAAAAGCTCACCTCAAAACCCGTTTCTCCAATAGGGCCAGCATCCCCTGGTTGTCCTCTTGGACCCTGGCATTAAACAAAATTTTGGATGTATCATTCAATTAACATTAAATTACATTGACCTGATGACTTCTCTCCAGAACTCTTCTAGTTAGCATAAAGAAATGTATTTCAATGTCTTTCTGAATCCAACCATGTACGTAAGTACCATGATGGTATACAGTACCGAAGACCTCATTGCCAATCTTGACACTGAAATAACGGGTTTAAAATAATAGCACAGATGTCTCCTTCTTTTAGGCCAAAAGTAAATTATTATCTAAACTAAGCTCTCCTCTTGATTAACTGAGACTTTGTTTAATTAAGGTTTGTTAGACTGTCTGGTTTGCTTTGTGGAAAAGCCTACAGTCTGGTATGGTACTGAAAACAACTACTGTGTGCTTCGCTACAGATTTAGCAATGTTTATACAGGACAGTCACTGAGGTGTAATGGACTAAAGGCTGGAGCCTTTTTCGTAATATTAGTTACTATACTACGATCGTTTTCTTATAAGCCCTACCATAAGTAATACATTTATTGCAGTAGCACACAGGAATCGTTTCCTAAAGTGGCGTGCTCAAATTCTCTGCACATGTTCGATTGTCCATCTCTGCTCACAGAGTGGGATTTGTGTGTTGCGGGGTAGAGGTTGCCTGTAACTGCTTACAGCCGATTCCATAACTGCTGTGAACGTATGTAGAGACAAATCAACCCTCTGGATGTATCCAGTCTTTGAACTTTCAGAAAGTTCTTATCCATTTACCCCTTTGGGACTCATCTGCATTTACGTATGTTCTAAAGTCAAAACATTTTGTTCATCTATTATTCTCATGTAAAAGAAAGATGCTGCTACCCATATTTATGGCAGCAGCCTTTTAAGCAAATATTTACTCTTTTTTGTTTCTTCCTCTTACAGACTATGCATGTGGTTTTGGTCCTCCTGAGTCGGTAGCGATAATGTAAGTATATTCTTCCATTGTAACAACAATATAAACTGCGTATTACTGAGAGGATTTCAGCAGATGCAAATATTTTACCCTATAGCTCCATTTACATGTGGACAACTGAAACTGCAGTTAATTCCCTTCTGAGAATTCACTTGGTCCTAAACTAAGTCCACTGGTTTTCCTTTTGCAGCAACTCCACGGTATGACACGAGGCAAGCGTCACAAAGCTCAATTTTGATTCACGAGTCGAGTGTTTCTTTGTAGTATTACCACGGAGCTAAGTCTGCCAGATTGGTAATGTATCTTTCCTCTGAGACTTTCAGGGAACTTCAGAAGCCAAAAACGCATAGCAATATAGGGACTCCTTTTAACCATTAACAACAGGCAATTTGCAAAGGGAGATTTTATTGAAGTGTCTGACTAGTACAAAAAGTTAAGAGTAATTTAGATCAAGCCTGTTACCACAAATAGTTCTAATTGCTTATGTTTCTCTGCTCCTCCACCGATAATTAGGGTTTTTCTGCTCCGTGCCAAACTAGTGACAGGGCCAGAGAAACAGCTTGAGCAGCTGGCTTTCATCTAGTGACCAGCTGACAGAAAATGAAATCAAGCTGCTTGGATGGGCAGTTAAAAAAAGAGCCAGGCGTTTCATTTTGTAACACCTTGTGTCATTTTCATCACCTCTTTCTAACTGCACAGACCATTTTCTGAAGACATTTTACTCTTTCAGCACTTGAAAGAAAAGGTACCCTATTCACAGGATAAGCTCTTCTTACTTCTGACTCTGCACGCATAGATTCTACAATAAGCACAACAGAAACGCAGGCTGCTCAAGAGCAGACCACACAGATTAGATAAGGCTGACAGTTATTCTATATATGTGAAAATTCAGACTTGACCAGAAAATGGCAGAAATTTCATGTATAAACCTTGCACTTCAAGGCTCTTGGATGTCACAATATGAAGATTTGATAAATGAAAGAGACAAAGTGACAGGAATTCAATAATAACAGTTACAGAACACATGTTCTGTTGAAATATTTTGCCAATTCCAAGTTGGCAGCTCAAGATAAGGTGGCAGTTAAAGCCAAAAGAAAATTTACCAAAATAAATGTTGGTATTTTTCTAGCCCCCAAAAATGTGCAATGGCTTTCTGTAAGCATGTCAGCCTATTGATTAGTAGAAATAGTATTTAATAACATTAGAAATAGTAAGAATAATTAGAAATAATATACTTTATATCAACAGTTCACTTTCAAGATTTAAATGAATTATATATCATTTGATGTGCAAAATAACTTTCCAGAAGGAATGAAAACACACAATTTTAGACGAGTCTGCTAGATTTCTGCACTATAAACCTGCAGCCTTTCTCCCAAGTCCCCCTAGGAGAGCACACACTCTT
>NW_010394843.1:38998-52789 GCF_000710305.1 Buceros rhinoceros silvestris
CTGTGTACATATAAATCTGATTTACCCCCAAGATGGTGATTCAACATGATTGCTGTCATGGCTACATCTTGCAGCACTTTGCATATATTTGTTGCAGATTCTGCATGATCTTCTGTTGCAATATTAGCCACATAAAAGCGAGTGTGTTTTTGAAATAATAACAATCAGAACAAGAACCCATCCAGCAGAGGAATGACTGAGGTTTATTGTAACAGTTCTTTTTTTTTTGGTGAAAATTTAACCTGCCAAATAGATGTGGTCCCTGAGTTCCTGAATAACTATCCTAAAATTTGCCTGAGGGAAAAAAAACCCCACTAATATCTGTATTGGCACAGACATTTACATAATCCATCATGTAGATGTCTACCTCAATGCAGTGTAAAGCCACATAATACAGTGGTCCAGATTCTGTTATGCGCTCTTACGTGGTGCACTCCTTACTATTGTGCTTCCCAACGTGATTAACCGGTCTCCTTATGAACAAGTTACGCTAAGCAAGGGAGGCAGACTCTAGCCCTGCAGTTTTGGAACAATTACCCCACAATTCCTATCTAAGCACAGCTGGCAACACTGCATCTTGGTAAAACAGCGCTTGAGTTACCAGAGAATTCAGTATAATATGTGGAAAAATTTTTAAGCCTGCGTAAGGATCAACTTACTGGCTCTCCCATTGGTCCCCTGTCTCCTGTGGTTCCGGGAGGCCCAAGCAAACCCTGGAAAATCAAAATAAAATAAAAAAATCATTGGAAACAAGCCTTTTTGTATTCTGTGAGAAGCCGCTTCCTCTCTTATTTCTGCTTACTCAACAACTTACTCAGGAACACTCAAGAAATACGTGCAGCCTTTTCTTCTGGTTGACATGCATTGCCACTTCAGTAGCTCCTGTGGCAGGTGAGGGAGTCATGAATAATCCTTCCCCAGTTTCTTTTACGTAGAGTTGGATCTTGGCTGACCCACCATCTACCAGTTCCTCATCACTCCCCTTAGACCTGTGTGCTGTCTGTGTGTGTAGACTAGGCCTAAACACAATGTTATGAGTGTCCTACCCTACAAACTGTATTTGAGATGATCAGCAAGGTTCATGGCCCTTTTCCTTCTGCTCTACCTGGCTCATACTCTCTTCTAGAAAATGCAGCTGTAGGAGTAATAGAGCACTATCTTGTACTTTGCAGTAAATGTACTAATTCTCATAATTTCAACCTCATCAAGTTTTGCTGCATTAATTTCTGTATATGTAAATACATCTAAAAGTCCTAGTGAGTGAAGATGAAATGAAAACTCATCACATCAAAGGTGAGAGGCAGCAAGCTCATAAACCTGAGCAGAAGAAGCAAGAGAAGTACAGTGACAACCAACATTGAGTCTCAATTTCAGCACAAAACCACCACCATTACTGCTTTGTTTCTGCTTTTCTGCTTCCTTCCTTATCGAAAATCCAATACAATTTGGACTGACTGGTAATTTTTTTTTGTAAAAGAAAGCCTCAGATAGAACATGTTAGATTTCCATTGAAAGAAGCACTAAAAGGAGGAATTTTCTCCTATACATGTGACATACATTTTACACATTTTTCTACATTTATCCCAACACAAAAGTTGAAAGTACACATCTACTCTAAAATCTATTAAAAAAATATTTTTCTGTATGTCACAATGACTTTTCCCCCCTAAAACTACAATAAAACTAACAAAACCAAACAACTTCTAGGACCCCCCTAGTAAGCATTTCTTCTGCTGCAACTAGTTATCATACTGATTCTGTGGGCCACAATCCATGAAAACACGGGTCTGTAAGCAGAGTAGATCACGTTGACACTTACTCTCGCCCCTCTCCCTGATTTCTTTGTATGAATACAGATTTTTCCAGCTGCTCTAAAGTAGACAAATTCCCTCATATTTGAGTGCGAAACAATGTATGAGATTTTGTGGATTTTTTTTTTTTATAAGTACTAGAGAATTTTATACTCACAAGTACACCCTGATCTCCTTTTTCTCCTGGATTTCCAGCTTTACCCTGGTCAAAGAGAAATATTGAAAGACAATGCTGGCTTCAGGTAATTTCCAAACACAACTCAGAAAGTAGTAGTAACTGTGTTAAGGCTTACTCCAAAGATTGGCTTCAATACTTACAATGAGCCCAGGAACTCCTCTCTTTCCTGGATCGCCTCTTTCTCCCTGATGAATAACCAACAACGTGTCAACTCTGGGCATTTGCTAGATAAGCTGCATTCAGTTACCGTCAATTACGTAAATGCTGGGTAGCTGCAAAGCGCAGATTCAGGCTTAGATGGGCTTACTGTAACAAGGAAGTGCGTGAAGAAGGCAGAAGTTTGCAAACATTCTCCTGGATTAAATGGAACTTTATGGCTTCTGATATGCTGGGTTGTTGGGGTTTTTTTGTTTGTTTATTTGTTTTTAAATTCTTATCTGTTATGGTCTATCTCAATGTTTTGTACAGTACTGAGCAATGCAAGCGCTCACCTTAATGCCCTGTATTCCTGCTTCTCCTGGAGCACCGTCTAGACCTCTTGGCCCCTGAATATTGATCAAGAAATTTGGAATATTAATTACGCATTATTTTTGGTTGTCATCAGGGAGATTCAATATGAACTTTAGGAAAGGGGAAACATTTTGTAAGCATGAAAACCAATTTTCATTGCATGTTAAGTGTGAAATAAAGCTTCAAGTAATAAAATAGCTTTTCATTTTGCTGAAATATGAATTTAAGAAAAAAGATTTTTTAAAAAAATACGTAAACAAAATGTTTGGGGTCTCTGTTGGAGCCAGCTTGCAGGCCGGTATTTTCTGCTCTCTTCTCCATCCACTTTGTATGCATGCAACAGACACATATTTGGAAGAATTTAGATGAGCGCTGGTTATACAGAGTGCTTGCTTTCGAACATATTGTAAGTTGTATATGCAAGAATCCAGCTTGCTAATTCAGACTCTAAAACAGGCAGATAAAGTTCTCCCATTACTAAACCAGTTTGAGGCAAGACTAAAAACAATTTATAATCTTGCATAGCGTACTGCTCTACTGTTAGACTAAAACGTTTCTTGTAACTTGACTTTTCACAATCAGTAGATGAACAAAGATAACCTGTCAACATTATGGCATTACGATACAAACAGCAAATATTTATTGCCAAAACACTAAAAAAATATTATTTAATATTCAAAATCTAAATCCATTAGTTCACATGCAAATGAAAAATCCTTAAAATAGATCATAAGCAAAATGGAAGAGTATTTTATCCATACTGACTTAGGAGGTGATTTCCGTAATTCTAAACACCATGACTATTTGGGTATGGAAAATAAAACGAAAACCAGTTAACAACAACTTAAAACCAACGACCATTTTAAAGCAAGAGCTCAGTAATGGAGACAGAGCCAGGCTCTTTACAGCAGTATGCAGTGGGAGCATAAGACACAACAGCTCTCCTGGTGGCATCTGGGCTGGCCTGGCATCAGAGGGAATGAGTATACCACTGTGGCAGTGCCTAGAGGAAAACAATCTGTATTTTCAGAATGTATTTCTGAGTTGTGGGGAATCTTTCATCTTGGGTCACAGTTTATAGTGCAGAGCATGCAATCATGACTGATTTCCAGTTGTCATACTGTTCTAACAGGTAATAGTAAGGGCTTGTAAAATGATGTTGTTGGAAGCACATCTGATTTTATTTACATTACTTTCTCAAAAATGTCTGTGACATCCATGTCCCTCTTGAACTCGAGATGAAACAGCAGAATTCTGTTCTCTCTGACTTGGATTTATCGATGCACACCAAAACCTCTGTCAGAACAGAACAGATAGTGAGCACCCACCCATTTCTTTCTGGAGCTACAGCAAAATGTTTAACTGGTAACTCACAAATAGCATGAATCCTCTTGGAATGGAAATATCTCAAGAAAACGCCCTTCCCGTGAGCTGCTGGATAATTACAACTCCTGGCAGAGCCGGAAATACCCCAGAAGAAGCTTATCTGTCACCATTTCAGTACTGCTGCTTATGGCCAGCACGACAACACAAAAACCACAGGAAAAGGACAATGAAGAGACAGCAGGGAAAGTCGTCCGAATACTTTCGATACCTCGGCTGTTTGGGACACAGCTTTTGTGAGACAATCCTTGAGTTAGCCCGGCCACCATTCTTGTTTTGATCTAATCCAGGACTGAGTATTTACCGACATTTTGTTAAGACAGAGGAAAAAAGAAGCTGCAGATGATGACACTGGGTTGCTGCATGGCTGTCACTGAGAACGTCCCAAACCAAAGGATACTGATGTCTGTCACTTCAGTGCACTCAGAGGTGAGACCCAAACCACTACTGGAGTTTTCAAGAGCAACAGAGGCCTTTATAAGAATAACAAGAGTGGTCCTCACGTTAAGATTATGTAACTGTGTAAGCCTACTTGTTAAATTATTATATAGCATAATTTAAAAGAAAGCTAAACATCTTGATGAAATTAACATCAAGTTACTGTTCTGTACTTTTTCTGTAACTGCTCTCTATAATGGACGCTGGTGGGTTGTGACAAAAATTCAAGGCATAGTAAGCGTGTTACAAATTCCATGATCTGATACTCCTGTTAGGTGAAATGACTCAAAGAACATTTGAGAAGGGACTGGATGAAACTGAGATGGAGTGAGGACAGGTCATTAAGAAGGAGCGTAGAAGGGGAGAGAAGCTCACGGAAGAGCTGTAGTGGAATCACCTAGGGCAGCACAGGAAGGGGGAAATTGAGACTATTGATCAGAGCAATTGCAGGATAGTTTTAGTATTTCTCGGACTTTTTAGCTACATGACCTGTGCATGTGTCTTTGTGCACCCTTCACACGGTTGATCTGGGAATAGAATCTCAAGATGAAATACTCAAGGATGAAAAAGGACATATTGTGATTGTACAGATTTATGTAATGAAGAAATGTCTTTCTAGGTCTTATAGTCTATCATCAATAACATTAACAGATAAAACCTTCAAACATTTGTGACTTCCTCTTATCCATAAAGGGGGTCACAGCCCATAGTTTGAGAAATGGTCCTGTCAGGAGACTACACAAGGGTTCTCAGTCTGTGTTATGCACATAACACACCAAAACCTTTCTGCTAGTCACACAGATCTCCTCTTCAATGGAGTTCACATCGACAGCTCAATCATTAGGAAGAGAGTAACACAGGATTTGATCACTAATGAGCAAGTGAAGAGGCCTACCATGCAAAACACCAACCTTTGACTATAGAATTTTGAACTGAATTCAATGTAACAGAAACCAACACGATGCTCTGCTTCTGGCTCTGGGCCATGCCTGCCTTTATCCAGCCACAGAACAGACTGCAAGAATTCAAGGGAAAGCCAATTTAATATTCTAATAAAAGCACACCATAATATTCTTACAAATAGTATGGTGTGACTCATTATTGGCATGGATTAATTGGATCTGTATCATTTCCTACTATAGCTAGTACAGAATGACAGATACATATGATTTCCCTGCTGTTATTGAATTTAGGCTGCAACACAGCTGGGGAGTAAGGCTGCCAAACGATCGCTACTACTTTTTTCTTCGGCATGTGTTCAGCTTTCTTTCTAAAATGGAACATATTACATTGAAAAATCCAAGATGATAAGCAGAGAAAAAGTTCATCCAAGAAGACAAGAAGCACCAATTAACTATTTTTGTTCTTTCTCATCCTACCTCCTAAATATAACAGTGAAAATAACAAACTATGTAGCTACTTCTTTTGGTGGTTAACATGGGACAATATCAGAAAATGACATCAATTTTAGTCTCCCTTTCATTGAACAATTAGGACAGATAAACACGCTCAGCTATTGATGTATCACGAAGCACAGTGGCCGCTTGTTTCACATAAGCCCGAAGTGCACTCGTTTTTCTAGGTTCCATATTCCCTGCTGTGAGAAGTATGAGAGATATCACGCATTAAAACTGAGTGCTGATGTCCTTAGGTAATTGAGGTTCTGTCATGCCAGTACAGAGACAACTGAAGCAGAGAAAACCCTACTAACTGCCACAGACATAAGCTGCTGTTGCCCAACTCCAAATTTATATCACTTAATTATGTCATTCACCTGTGTTTTCAAAACGGAATTCCATGAGTTGCATCCCAGGAAAAAGCTTTAAAGCACCAAACATCACCTTAAGAATACTAACTGCTACGAATCTTAGCAGCTGTTGAGAATTTTGCTTAGGTCTCACTCAAGAAATTATCTAATGATACAGGATCTCTTCCTCTCAAGAGCTACAGCTGTATTAGTCAGAGATTATGGTATGAACTAAAAGCAGAACCGGTGGCATTTTGGTTTTCTTCACCATGTGTTAGCACATAAGAATAACAAAACAACATGCAACAATGGCTTCATAGCTGCCTACACAGCTACCAGCATATCTTCCAGACTAACGTATTTCTTCCTTCTGGTCATGGAGAGAAATTCCTTCTCTTAGAAACAGATATTCCCAACCCCTTGAGTGTCATTCTGTCACTGAAGTACAAACAAAGCAGTGTTCTCCCTCTGTTTTCAAGAGATTAACACCAAAAAACCAAATATGGGTTATGAAACTACCCAACCTTCCATAGGATTCCAGCTGAAGTGCATAAAGTCTTGATCATGAGCTGAGGAAGCTCTGTGCTAGCACTGTGTTCAGTGGCATATCCACCAAAATCTCCAGAAGTGAGATATTCTGTATACTCCTAGACAGACTGCTTTCAGCTGGCCAGAGCTCCTGGGTGTACTGGAGACTGAGCAGCTGGATGCTCTCAGGCAGAAGTAGACTGCTGGGTAATCTTGGATGTGAACCAGTTGCTGAAAGGTCTAGAATTTATGAGATGGAGGAATTCTACTCTGTGACCGTGCAGAAGTAGAGGGTCAGCGCTCCTAAGACTTCCTGCAGATTCCAGCTGTGAAGACAGGATATGGTCTTGTTTCAGTACACAAGAAAGGGGAATTTCCATACGCTTCTATTTAACTTCTGTATGGGACTGTGGTATGCATTTTTCTGAGGCCTGCCCCACAGAGCGTCGGGTTCTGACACTTCTCTTTCTGAATCCAGTGATGAGAAACTCCGGGTTTCAGGGGTCTCCATATACTTTCCTCATGCAAGATTCTACTTGCAATCCGATATTTCAACCCTGAGAGCAGACAAAAATCTCAGTAGCTTCAGGGAGAGTTTGTTTGCAGAGCCTGAAGACCTGGGGCTGCTCTGAGCCACCCTTTCATGAAGCATTCCCAATCATGCTGGATGGAGGCAAAGGCATAAACCACAGCTTCAAACTGGGACGTGCACAGAGCTTGGGCTGTTTGGGTTTTATTTTGAGTGATCTTTAATTACAAGCAACGTACTCCACGATGTGCTGCCAAAATCACAGAGACAGACTCCCTCAAAGACTCCTGCCTCATTTGGCAGAAGATGTGACACTCCTTAAATAAAAACTATCTTCTACCTTCAAAATAGAATCTAAATTAGAATAAGTTGTTCCTCCATAAAAACAATCACCAAATAGCAGATGCTGCTGGGAGAGAAGAGAGCCTGCAGGAGAGAACTCGCGTTCAGGTCAGTAGCTTGGCTCTGTCTCCAGCTCTGGTGATGCTGGCAGATGGACTTGCCAGGAGGGGAGGATCAGAGGAGGGGTTCAGAGGGGAATGCTATGTCCAGAGAAATTAAACAGTTGCAGCATTTCAGTACCAATCTCAGAGACAATGATTTATACCAAATTATTTTTGAGCTAACTCACTGCATCTTCTAGGGCACCAGTCAAACTGAAACTCTGATGGACCGAGAGGGCCCAAGAGATTTTCCTTTTTAGATTAACCTCAAACATCAGCATTTTACAGTGAAAATGACTGCATATGTGTGCTCCTCATCTGATGCCACTGGCTGGTGTGCCTTCATTCAGCGTAACACTTTAACACTTTCAGACATGCTTCTACTAAGATCAGAGAGATAAGGACCCATTTGTTTCAGTGAATTACTTCACTGGAAAAAAAAAGTGATGCCAAGCTCTTAGTTTTTTTACAGCCTCATAATTGCTTTGCATTTCTGTTTTGATTTACATTTTCACAGAGATTGTTTTCCCCTTCACTCCTCTAAACCGAAGCAGAGATTCTCACTCCTGTCAGTAGTGAAGAGGTTCACACTCCTGTCCTGAAGGCTGCCTTGGTTACTAACGTCGCTCCCAGGAGCCCCTAGAGCTTCTCTCCATAGAGCGTATTTGTACAAGCACTTCCTGAACACTTCAGGAGCTTCTTTTCTGCTAGCCAGTGCCTGGGGTTGGATGCTCCTGCGTACACCAATTCTTGGTAGAGTTCACTGTACTTATTAGTGGGGGTGGATTCTTGCTCTCTGCAGCTAATTAAGGTTTCTCTTTGAATTTTCTTAGATAAGTTGCATAAACAAATATATCTGCATTTCAGATCTGTCTGACAAACAGGCCTCAGTAAAGTCCTTTTTCTGGGCACTGAAAGATTACACATGTGACCTTCAGTTTAGAAAATAGGCAGGTGACCTGTGACATGTGGAAAACATTTGCTATTTCTGCACGTAAATCAATGGATATGATTTTGTGTGGGTTTGGGTTTTTTTACAGATAATTCATCATTAAATTAAAATGTCTATTATTAAATCAGCAAATTAATTCCCCAGAAAGAAACTTTTACTAATATACCCTTTTAAATAGGCTTTTAAAAAACAGACATATGAAGACGTATGAAGACTATTTTCAGATGACCATGCAGATTTCTCTGATGATGGTGGGTATGTCCTTTCCCACGAGCTGCTGAGCTAACTTCCTTAAGCCTGAAACTCAGACAAATCTCCTGCTGATAAGTACACTCCAGACAAGCACAAGAAATTCTAAGTGTATGTAGATATATGCTCAAATCTGCTTCACCCATTTAAGGAAACAGAAGTCTGGAATAAATTATACTCTGTCTGAAAATAAACAACAACATTAAAAAAAACCCAGCCCAAACACGTGGCATTGCCAGATGGAAACCCCTCTAATACGGGGTAACTGAGAACCACTACTGCAGACTTTTAACAGAAATGATACATTTCATATGCTACATTTCACAAGTTGTTCCTACAAACTGCACCATGAACAAAGAGGTAAATTAAAACAGATTTCTTCTGAAGGAGGAGGAAACCACACTAAAGAAGGAAGACTTATTTGAAACACACGAAGTTTCTCTTACAAATAATCCGGCAGTGTACTGTGAAGATTCTAAGCATTGGGTATTTTGAATATACAGAATATTCAAATTATTGTATATTTCAAAATATAATTGCATAATTATTCATTAGTTTGTATTTAAAATATAATGTATATTTATAATGAGGTTTAAAATATACTGTATTAATATTCAAATACACAATAAATTCAGATATATTATTCTGAATATACTGAAAATCTAACCCTTTACATCTTACTTAACAGTTTAGCAATCATAAAAGTAATGTAGAAGAATATATAGTTAATAAATTTTGTACTACAAAGTTTGCTAAAATCTTATTTAAGATGCAATAAGTGCTTCTCAAGTATCTACCTTGAACTGGAGTAAAGCCTCCAGATCTTACAACTTTTCAAATTTTACCATGTATTTTCTTAGAAAACATACAAATCACAGTAACAAGGGAGGACAGAAGTCATCTATCATTGCATTTTGCTGTAGCAACAAACATTACCGCTTCCTATGACAGAAAGAAATCGACAAAGTTATGTCACCAACAAGGATGCAGGGACTCTATCAGGAATGAGTGGTAAGCGCTGCCTGATGCCACCACTCCCACACTGGTCCAGCCGCTGGTACAAGTCGTACAAGTCTCCTAGGAAGCCTGGATATGCTGTCAAACTGTGGGGTGAGGCTGATGGTAGAAGGGTGCAAGTTCACTGCTATTCTCAACAAGCTCCATAAATCCAATGACAATACACTTGCTATTCTGCATCCAAACCCATCTACACTATGAACTGGCACCTTGAGCTCAGACTGCAACAACATGACAGGGCAGGAATTGCAAGTGACTGCTGGGGTTTACGAAGCAAAACATTTAGGAAAACCACGTAGCCAACAATCCCCAGGTAACAAACTGCAATACTGATACTGATTTTATGCATTGTGACCAAATGCTCATACAAATCGATGTGTACAGACTCCCTCTTCCCTTAAGTGGGCTTGGGATTAGTGTTTTGTATACCGTGAAAAAATGGTTCCCATTTTCCTGATAAAAAAGCATGAAATGGAAATGCTTGTCTAATCAGAGGTTTGAGATTCTAGCATATTCTGTCTTCAGACTTTGATTGTTCCTCTCTCCGAACTGCATTTGGCTGATTTTCATTGTTGTTCCCAAGAGACAAATAACATGCAGATAAAGCAAACAGTCCTTAAAACACGGAGACAGTCCAATGGTAGTTACAAATGCCAACATAGCGTATACAGAAAATGAGGCCATTGGTCATTTTGGTTCTGGTCCTGCCCTCAGCTGAAATCAACGGCAAAACCTCATAATGTGAGGAGAAATGAAGATTCATATTGTTTCATATGTATCATATATGTACATACATTCCGTGTTGTACATGGAAATACAGGTATCGTCTATCTGATTTCTGTACCAGTGGTTTGAGCCTGGAAGACAGAGTTCAAAGGAAGCAACTGTACATGGGTTACACGTCAGATTCATACTGGCAACTTACTCTTCTTCCCTTAGGTCCCTGTGGCCCTGGTGGTCCTCTTGACCCTGGAGGTCCCTACATATCAAATAAACTTATTATTCACTGTATTCTAGACACAGATGTCTAAAAATTACACAACTCATGCACACTAAGCAATAGTCAATGCAACCAATAAAAATCAATTACTTTCACCAATGGTTCAAATTAAATTGTGTTAGTACAATTTATCTAGAAAATTCTAAACAAGAGACTCCATGTAACTTTACTGTGAATAAGAAATCATGATGTGACTGTTGCATAAATTACTTCTGTCCAACATAGCAAATTTTCTAAAGGATACTTGCATTTCAGCAACATTATGATTAAAAAAACTAGTGATTTTTCACAGAAGATGCAGTTTGTGTCTGTACTGAAGACCCATAGTAGCCAAATTACAACACAAATATAAACAACAAATTATAATATAATTTATTTTTGATTAACAATGAAACCAAACACAAAATTATATTTGTTGGACTAGGTGGCTTTTAAAGGTCCCTTCCAAAGCAAAATATTCTGTGAGTCTACAATATTTAAATTGTATTAGGCATCAATGAATTAAAAATAAATTTGTTGTGCAATTATGAACCATCCTGAAAAAATTCCATTACCCTTCTTGTCTCAACTGAGTGATTTTTAAATGGATGAGCAAATGATATAATTAGTTCTCTCGTGGATCATCCTCATAAAAAGCAGGTGAACAGACTTGTCACTGGGTGGGTAAGTTTTCCTGACAGTTTTACAGACTGCAGTACAAATTAGAAACCATTCTTAGCTTCAACAGAGCAAAAAGACAATTCGAAAACTGTACATTTTACGTCAAACCAAAGCACCACTCTACACCTACAGGTAATCCTGCTGGTCCTACAGGTCCAGGGCCTCCTGGAGGTCCTGCATAGCCCTAGAATTGAAATAAATATAGAAAACAAAGAACAATTTAATCAAAATTGTTATTATAACAACAATAATAAATCCAGTTACTTTCCTGAAAAATTAGTTAATAAAATCTTTAATCTTGCAAAATTTATTCCCAAAATTTTATTTAGAAAACAAATATTTGTTTGGATATACCACAATAATCACACAAGCACAAGCTGACAGACATGTACTGAAGCAAAAGCTGCTGAGTTTTAAATGAATTTCAAAACCCTTATATCAAGACTGACAGTGGGAACAGAAAGTGGGACACATCCTGGTGTGGGCAGAACTGGCCAAGTCAAAATGCCAAGAGCAGCTTCTGTCTGAGGGCTATGATGATGTTCTAGTGCGAAGGGCTCTCTCTGCCCTGACTTAAGAGGATTTACCTATGGCAATAAGCATTACTAATAGCTGAAAAAAGTAGTTGATGAGATACTACGTTAATAAATCCTCCCTTATTAATCTCTCAACGGATTTTTTTCATGGATCAAAAGCAGCTGGTTGAAGGTAAATCTAGATTAGAGAGACATAATGAAGCACAGAATGCTTAAAAATTATTGTCTCCTGCAGCATGGACCATTAAGTTGGTCTGCAGCCTGAGGGCTCTTTGTCTCTTCCTTGCCAATGGATGCCCAAAGAGTAATTACTGTGAATGTTCAATACAAGAACACAACAAGAACCACACTCAGGCTCACATCTGCAGCCTCTATGTAAGGCCACTGAGATTTCAGCCCCGTCTACCGCCTAAGTGTCAGATGATGCAGGATGCAGCGCGTAGTGCTGCTAGTTGTGTGTAATCTCCCTGTCGTTTCCTTGTAAACAGTTAAATCTGTAAGCATTCTCTACACATTCTGGAGCCATTGCAGCATTTGCTAGCAAACACACAACCAAACCCTAACTACTTTTCATCGAGACTTCAACATGAACATGACAATGCACACGTGTACAGTTTTTTACTTCTGTGTCCCAAAAACCCACCTAACATGACAGCAGTCTCTGGACTGTCCAATGCTGCATGAAACTACGAATCCTGATTTAGGACACGGGGTATTCTCAGGAAGCCAATCCTCCCCCAGGAGTAGCACCCAGGGGTTGCTTGGGTACTGCTCTGCAGTAGAATTAGAGGTGATGTCTACCAGTCCATCACCAGTCTGTCTATTAGAATAACCTGTGTTACTCCAGTCTACACAGGAGATAATTACTTTAACCTTCTCTCCTTTATTTATCTCTCTTTTCAATTAATTGTGTTTAATTTTTTAATGTAAGGCTGCTTAGAGCCATTTTTTAAAAATGCCATTCTTCTGCTGCTTCAGTCAGTAGAATGTCACTTCCACAGAGGAGATAAAGCTGCTAAATGAAATTTCCTGGGAACAACGCATCATAAATGCTACTCTTTTCCATAAGGCTTGCACAGTCACAAGGGTGAGAATGTAATACTGTTCTGGAAAGTAAAGTGCCTTTGTAAGTAACACAAGTACGGTCTCTATGTTACTTGTGACTTACCATGATTCCTTTCTCTCCAGGAGGACCTACTGGTCCTGGACTGCCTCGCTCGCCCTGTAACAAAAAATTAAAAATAAAATAACAGTGAGTGCTCTTCCCCTGACTTGTTCCACGTCCACCGATCCAGACATATCTGGCCAACAAGGCTAACCTGCAATAACAATACGACAGCAATCCAAGAGATCTTTTGTGTGGGTTATAGCCCATAGTCTACAACAGATTTGGTTGCTAAAGAAAACAACTTTTTGCTCTGGATAACACTATTGGTTCAGGGACTGCCCTTCAGAAGCAGCACAAAGACCTTTTTTCACTTCTGAATTTCTGCACTCCTTTATTCTACAAGCCCACCTATACTTTGAAAAGATGATGATGCTGAGTCTCCCTGTCTTCCCTTTCCCTAGAAAACTGAAGAAAGTATTTGGTATTACATTAGCCTCTGAACTGCAGCTAGTAGACCTCTTCTCTTTCCGTTGGGTGCATCACGTTTATAGCTATGTTCTTTAATCCATAAAATTCACCACAGCAAACGACCAAAATAAAAAATTTTGTTCCTCTCTCCCTTATCTCTTCAGCGCGTATTAGGAAAACACAGACCTAAAAGCAAGGCCAGTCCTTCAGCAGCTTCAGAAGCAACTGGAGTAG